>NC_007089.4:1581445-1621445 GCF_000004695.1 Dictyostelium discoideum AX4 | reverse complement strand
GAATCGTGATTTAGAAGAAAAGAAAAAGAGATACGGTCCACAAAAGAAATAAATATTCTATTTGCCCGAACAATTTAATTTGTAAAACAGAATATAAAAATCAAAAAAAAAATTGTAAAAATAAAACCTTAAAAAAAAAAAATAATAATAAATATATATTTATTAAAACACTTTGGTGTTTTCATCTGCCATATAAAAAAAAATATAAATATTTAACATTTCTCTCTCTTTATTATTTTTTTATTGTGTTTTTTAAAAATCTATATAACCTATTTTAATCAAATTAAATTTACTAATCTTATTTTATTTTTTAAAAAAAACTTATCTTTTAATAATCGAAATGATTATTTGGAAAACAGGTGGTAAGTGTATTTAGAAATTAAATATAACAAATTACTATTAATTAAAATTTCCATATTACCATTAAAAATAATTTTTTTATAAAAAAAATAATAAAAAGTTTGGAAACCAAATAATCTTTGTTTTTATTATTATTCTTTTTTTTTTAATTCTTTTATTATTATTTATTTTTAATTATTTAGTTTTAAAAATAATAAATCAATATTTAATATATATATAATTTATGATAGATTGTTAACAAAAACAACTTTCATATTTATGAACATTTGAACCACCACCACCCCAAGGAATGAAATAAATGAAACGATCTAAAACCACGGAACTATGAGGATTATAAGAATTTGCCAATAATGGAGCCACTCTTTTCCAAGAGTTTGTAGTTGGATTGAATTGGAGTACAATGTTGTTTGAATAAGATTCATTTTCAGCACCAATTGCATAAATTTTACCTTCAATTGAAGCGGCTGTTGAAACTTTGAATTGACCATTACTGAGGTTACAAACGAATGACCAAACATTTGAATGAGGATTATAACGTTCAATGGTTGTATTTGGAATTGAACCACCAATAATATAGATATTATTATCATGAATTACAGTTGAACCTTCAGCACGTTTTGTTAACATATTACTAACTGAACACCAACTATTTGATTTTGGATGATATCTTTCCACAGAATCAGATACAGTTGAACCTTTATAACCACCGATAATATAAATGTAATCATCTAAAACGGCTAAATTGAAACCAGTTTTACCACATGGGAGTTTGGTTTCAGTGTTTTTCCATTTCATTTCTTTGGCATCGTATCTAAAGATTGATTGTTGTAAACCTGCGTCGGGGAAAGCATAAATACTATCACCAACTACTCCAGCTGCAAAATAATGTGGAGTCATTGAATCTAATACTGGACAAATATAACTCCAACTATTACTTCTAATATTATATTCTTCAAATTGAATTGTAACTGATGATGACCCACCACTTAAACTTGGACTATTATTACCACTTGTATTTGTACTACTATTACTACTTATATTACAATTTAATAAATTATTACTACTACTATTATTATTATTTATTATTATACTACTATTATTATTATTATTACTATTGACATTATTACTAGTATTATTACCATTATTATTATTACTATTGTTATTGCCACTATTTAAACTAATATCATTTGATTGTTCATGAATACGTTCAGTAATTGCATATAATGTATTATTCATTGTAATTAATAATCTAAATGATTTTATACCTGTAGTCATACCTTTAATTTCTTCCCAAATACCTTGATGTTCACTATTTTGACCGAGTGTTTGATTTTTAACATCACAAACACAACGTGGTGTTGACATTGGACTCATACCGACTTGAGTTGTATATTGAATACTTGGGAGACCGAAATAGGACATTTCAACCTCGACTCTTCTCTTTAAATCCATATCAACTGGTGGTATCCATAATGGTCCATCCCTTAGATAGGATAATATAAAACCAAATAATTTACCATCTCTATCAATGAATACTTTACCATCTTTATCACGTGGTAATTCATAACGACCAGAAAACATTACACCCAACATTGAATTTGGATACTTTGTTAATGTACTCAATGAAGTTGAATAAAATTTACCACCAATATCTAATTTTATTATTTTCTCATCAACATTTTTATCATCTGCTTTAATTCTAACTGTATCACTTATCCATTGTTTAATTAATCCTGGATTTGAAACATCTTTTTTTAAATGTAATATTGGTACTTTTGGTGGTGTATTACTTATATTATTATTACTATTGTTATTATTACTACTACTATTATTACTATTATTACAATTTTTATTATTATTATTATTATTATTATTATTATTAACTATTAAATATGAGGAAGATGAAGTTGAAGAATAAGAAGATGATAATGATGAGGGTGAAGATGGTGATGGTGGTTGTGATATATTTCTTGGGGATCTATTACCATTATTTCCAATTTGTTGAAAACTATTATTTAAATAATTTGCTCTATCAGTGAGAGTTTGTGTAAGAATATCACTCTCTTGTGAAAAGGTTTTACTTCTTTGTAAAAATTTAATTTGTTCATGATTATTTAAACTATTACTTATACTATTATTTATTGTTCCCAATAAATTACTACTACTTCCATTACTATTATTAATTACATTATTATTATTATTTATAGTATTATTTATGCCATTACTATTTATATTAATATTATTATTATTATTTACATGGTTATTATTTACAAGATTATTATTATTATTATTATTATTATTATTATTATTATTATTATTATTATTATTATTATTATTATTATTATTATTATTATTATTATTATTATTACTATTGTTGGTATTGTTGATACCACCACCACTATTATTCAATTTTTGTTGTTGACAATGACTACATAAATTCCTATTGGTTAATAATAATTGATAAACATTTTCAATAGATCTTGTAATTTCTTTTATTGATAATTTAATCTCTTTAATTTCTTTATTTTGAATTTCTAATTTTTCTGATAAATTTTCATTATCTTTATCTTTTTTATGTGTCATTTTTTTTTTTTTTATTGGAAAAAAAAAAATAATTTCTTATTGTTTTTATTTATTAATCTATAATTATATTATTTTTTTTATTTCTTTTTTTTTTTTTTTTATACACTTTTTTTTTTTTTTTTTTTCCTTAAGCCGATTTTTAAAATTTTTAATGATATTAATCAATTAATCTAAACACAAAAAAAAAAAAAAAATTAAAAAATAATAAATTAAAAAAAAAAAAATTAAAAAGAAAAAAAGGGGGGGGGGGGTAATTAAGTACGGATAATTAATAACTATTTGACAATTGTTTATATATAACTTGGCAACATAAAAAAAAAAAAAAAACCACACACAATGAAATATTAATAACAATGTTTTAAAATAAAATAAAACAATAAAAAAAGAAAAAAAAAAAAAAAAAATCGTTTTTTTAAAAAAAAATAATAAAAAATAAATAAAAAATAAAATTAAAATAAAATAGTTAATTATAATAAACCTTTTTAAAAAATCAAAAAGGAACCTAATTTTAGAAGCAAATCTTTTTTTTTAATCAAATCAAAAAAAAAATCCAAAATAAAAAAAAAAAAAATTCAAAAAAAAATAAAATTAATATATTTTACGAAAAAGTCAGGTGATTATCTTTTATTTTTTTTGGAAGATAGAGGGTCATAAACGAAAAAAGAAAAAAAAATTAATCAAAAAACCATAATTATTACAATTAATTAAAATAATTGGTTTTTAAAAAAGATTCCGTCACACTAGAGATTTGGGATCAATTATTATAAATTGTCCTCAAAAAAAAAAAAAAAAAAAAAAAATGTTTTGGAAAATAAAAATAAAAATAAAAATAAAAATAAAAATAAAAATAAAAATTTGATTGGATGAAATCATATTTTGTTGAGATCACTTCATTGATTAAAAGTTTTTTTTTTTTTTTTTTTTTTTTTTTTTTCTTCTTTAAAAGTTAAATTATATAAATTTTTTATTTTATTTTCTTTTTTTTTTTTTTTTATTAAATATATTTTCTTTTTTTTTTTTTTTTTTTTTTTTTTTTTTTTCTTTTTTAAAATTTAAATTATTATAAATAAATATGTGATATTTCTAATGAAAATCCGGATAACTTATTTCTTATTATCTTTGAGTGTTTTAATTTCGGTGGCTTTATCAATGCATGGTTGAATATGTTGAACCCACATATCTTTTTCGGCAACAGTTCTTGCAAAAAATCTTTTATAATCTGAACCATTATCAATACCAAACCAATCTAATAATAATTTGGAAAGAAAAAAAGTTTTGTTAATATATTTATTTTTTTTATTTTTTATTATTATTATTAGAATTATTATTTACTTACTTTCAGATTTATTACTTGATAATTTTGTATTTGAGGTTAAAAGATGATGAGATAAATATTTATATTTTGGTTGTTTTGATTTATGTTTTTCATTGTTTACATTACCAAAGAGGGTTTTATTGGTGAAGTAACTATCTTTACCCTTTTTATATTTACAAACCACCATCATTTGATTGAATAAAAATACATGTAATGGAGTGGTTACACCTTTACCAAGATCACCACTACCACTACCACCGCCAGAGTTTGAATTTGAACCACCACTACCGCTGTTTGAACCAGAACTTCCACCACCACCATTGGTACCAGAGACAGCATTACCAACGACGCCAGCGATAGCAGTACCAAAACCACTACCACCACTCATGATATGAGCTTGAAGGTCACCTTCCATAATATAACGTAGTGAAGAGTATTCCATAATATTGAAGCCAGTGATAGCATCTTGTAAAAGAGAGACATGAATAACATTTTCAAAATCTCTACGTTTTTCATTTACATGGTCAGCTATCGATTGCATCTTTGTTAACGATTGACTTAGTTGTTGATGATCAGGATGAGAGGTCTCTGTAACTTTACACATTTCTTCCAACAATAGTACATATCTTGGAATTCTTTGAACTGGTATAATGATAAGATCACGCAATTGTTGATGAGTTCTTAAAAAGGTTGCATTGATCATCTCGTTCAATCCTGAATGTTTGGTGAAATCATTTACAGTGGAGAGGGCACGATTGTAGTGATTGACATAGGCGATATAACATTTCAAGAGATCACTCATCTTGAAAAAGATATCACCAAACAATTGTCTATAATGCCATGGTGTTGTCATTCTTTCACGAAGTTTCTTGAGAAGCATGTTGTTCATATTTAAGATTACATTGATGTTGTTATTCAATGTTTTCACATTGTCTGCACTGATTGATGATATACCTGCACTTTCATTCTTTAGTGGTACTAGATATTCATTGAATAGCACTGTCAAACTATTGACATAGGTTTCTTCGGTCTTTAAGATCTCTTGGGCAACTTCTCTACGATTCTTTATACGTTTATATTGTTTTCTAATTAAATAACCTCTAACCAATGCTTGTGATTTTATAATCTTTTTAATCTCTTCACGATCATGTGCTTCATCAACTAATGAACATGATGATGATGATTGTGTTAATGTACCATGTGGATCAATACCTCCTCCACCACCACCACTAGAGAAATTTGTGGTGGTGGTATTATTATTTTTTAATGTTGCATTTCTTTGTTGTCTTCTATCTTCTTTTTCTTTTCTTCTACTTCTTCTTTTCTCTCTTCTTTCTTCTTTCTCTTGTTGAGTTTCTTTTCTTGGAACTGTAGTTGAAGTTGAAGTTGTAGTTGTAGTTGTTGTAGTTGTATTTGTTCCATTTTGTGGTGGAGTCATTGGTGAGGTTGGTGTTAATGATGGTGATGAAATTGGTGAGGTCACTAATGATTGAATCCTCTTATCAGAATATGGTGAACTTACTTCACTGTATTGTTGTTGTTGTTGTTGTTGTTGTTGCTGATTGTGATTATGGTTATGGTTATGATGGTGATGAGAACATTGATGATTTTCTGTTATTGATGAGATTACATTTTTCATTGAAGATATTTTCGTTTCTAATTGATCTAATTTGTCACCTAATCTATTAACTTTTTCATCTAAAATAGCCGCTGTTTTAATTAACATTCCCTCATGTCTTTCAGAGAATTTCTTTAATTCTGATGCAAAGTTATTTATAATTTCAATAATTTGTTGTTGTTGTTGTGAATTTTGTACAGTTGGTTGTTGTTGTTGTTGTGGTGATAATGGTGGTTGTGGTTTATGTTGAGGTCTTGGTGAAGTTGATACTTTATTATCATTTAATAATGAAGGTGAGTTTATTGGTGAAGTAAATGCTAATTTCTCTGGTGTAGATAATAGTGATGGTGTTTTTGATCCACTAGCATTACTATTACTATTACTACCACTACTGCTACTACTGCTACTACTACTACTACTACTACTAACATTTGTATTAACTGATATTGATGCTCTCTTTTTACTAACACCTTGTGATGGTGGTATTGATAGTGAAGTTGATGTTGTTGTGGTTGTTGATGATGATGATGTAGTTGAAGGTAAACCTGCTGTTGTAAATGACGTTGATAATGATGATGTTATTGGTGCTGCTGCTGTTGTAGAAGTTGATGATGATGATATTGATACAGTTGATGATAATACATTTAAATCATTACTAATTGTTGAGGCATTTGAATTATTTGAACCTGTGCTAGATACTCTTTGATGACCTTTTGTGAATGTAGTGGTGGTGGCAGTGGTTGAATTAGTTGAAATTGAATGTTGTAATGATGGTAGTGGTTGTAATTGATTTCTATGATAATTTAAAAAATAAGAAATATAAGTCATAACACAATATTCATCGATTGGACCTTCAATGATATTTTGAGGTGTTAAAAACTTTGGAATACCTAATTGTTTCTCTGCAATATCAAAACATTTATTTAACGCATCAACTTCATCTTGTTTCGAAATACTCTCTAAATTACCAATACTCTCTGGACAATATTTATGAACTAAACAATAGAATAATTGTGGACTTTGAAATGATTTACTGAAATTCGTTATACTAGTTGCATTGGTATATGACTCAATCTCACGTCTACACCATCTCAATAATGCTTCCTTTGCTGTTACTGTTGGTTTACTAATACTTGTTGATGTTCTTGATGAAACATTTGGTATCATACCTGAAAATGATCTAATTAATTCTGTTGGATGATCATTATTATTATTATTATTATTATTATTATTATTATTATTATTATTATTATTATTATTATTACCACTACTACCACTACTACTACCACCACTACCACTACTAGTACTATTATCATATAAACCAAAATCTTCATCAGTTAAAAATTGTTGAATTTGAAATTTTGAAATTAATCTCCAAATTAAACTTAGAATCATTTTACTATTTTTATCAACTAAATGTTCTGGTCTACAATTAACTAAACTAATACCCCATCTATCAATAACGTTTAATGCTAATTGAACATTTGATAATTGTTGTAATCTATTCTTTGGTTTGACAATATAGTTTTCAGACTTTTCAGAGGTTAATATCTCTAATATGTTTATTAAATAAACACCATCTCTTAAATCTTCAAATAAATCTGAAATATGTAAACTTCTTTTATTTAAAATATTATTTGCCCAAATTGTATATCTGTTTTAGTTGTTGGTTTTTTATTTATTATTATTTTTTTTTTTTTTTTTTTTTTTTTTACGTAAATTTTTTTTTTTTAAAAAAAAAAATAACAGTTAGTTACATAAAATAATAGTAAACAAATATAAATAATAAAAAAAAACAATATCGAGAAAAAAAAAAAAAAAAAAAAAAAAAAAATATTGGTGCGAGAGAGAAAAAAAAAAAAAAAAAAAAAAAAAAAATACTTATAAATGTTTATTATAATTACACTTTTTTTTGACTCTCTGTAGAGTAATCTTCACTTTGACTCATTCTTTAGTTCTTTTATTATTGGGTATTATTGCTAATTACCTATTTTATCTTGATTTATTTTTACAGTTACTATTATTACAATATTATATATATATAAATATATTTGTGCTATTGGAAAATTGATAATAATAAAAATAATAATAATAACAATAATAATAATAATAAGAAAAAAAAAAAAAAAAAAAAAAAAAAAAACAATGAGATTAAATTACTTGTTTTAAATTATTATTATGATTTTGAAAAAAAGATCTCTCTTTAACTTTTTTTTTTTTTTTTTTTTAAAGGGGTATTTATTGTTTTCAAAACAAAAACAAAAAAAAATAAAAAAAAAAAAAAGATAAATTTTTTTTTTTTTTTTTTTTTTTTTAAAAAAAAAGCCTTTAATTTTATTTTTTAATTTTTTTTTAAAAAAAAAAGCCTTTAATTTTATTTTTTAATTTTTTCCTTTTTTTTTTTTTTTTATTTTTTTATTTTTATTTATTTATTAATAAAATTAAGCCCCAAATACTTAGAATTTGAAATAAATAAATATATGTGTTTATTTGTTATTTATAATTTTTAATTGGGTTATAAATTTCCATACAAATGAACAACAGTAGCAACGCCAATAACAATAATAATAACAATAACAATAACAATAATAATAATATTAATAATAATAATAATAATAAAAAATCGATGGGTAGTACTACAAACAATAACAACAATAACACCAATAATAATAATAGTAGTAGCAATATCAATAACAGCAACAATAATAACAATAATGAAAAATTAGCAACATCACCTACAGTGGCTGCATTGCCAACTAATAATAATAATAATAATAATAATAATAATAATAATAATAATAATAATAATAATAATATTAATAATAATAATAATATTAATAATAATAATAATAATAATAATAATAATAATAATAATAATATTAATAAAAGTGGTAGTAATAAAAACAAAGATCGTCCAAAATCCAAAGGTAAACAGTTGGTATCACCCACACCAATTTCACCACCAACATCACCAAATCTACCAATCACATCTCAAGCATCACCAACATTACAACAAGCAAAAGATGACAAAAATCCTTCAAATACAAACTCTACACAAATAAAAGATACACCCTCTCCATCAGTAAAAAATCCGTCAACCCAAAATAATAATAATAATAATAATAATAATAATAATAATAATAATAATAATAATAATAATAATAATAATAATAATAATAATAATAATAAAAAGGTTAAAAAAGATGTAAAAAAGGATATTAAAGAAACTGAAGGTGGTATTGCCAAATCTTCAACAGATGGCACAACTGGATTGGTTGCTGCCACCCCACCTCCAAATAATAATAATAATAATAATAATAATAATAATAATAATAATAATAATAATAATAATAATAATAATAATAATAATAATAATAGCAATAACAATAACAATAATAAAAATCGTAATAACAGAGGCAAAAACAACAGTGGGCAAAATTCTGCAAATGGGGATTCATCCACAGATGTTAAAATAGAAAGTACACCTGAAAAACCTCAACCAATACAACCAGATGTGCAACCACAATCACAAATTCAACAAAATTCATCACAAATTCAAAAAAATTCATCACAAAAACAAAACCAAACCCAAAGATCACAATCAAAAAAGCAACAAAGACAACCTCAACGACCATTACAAACCCAATCACAACCACAACCACAACCACAACCACAACCACAACCACAACCACAACACCAAACTCAACCCCAACCCCAACCCCAACCCCAACCCCAAATTCAACCTCAAACTCAACCCCAAATTCAACCTCAAACTCAAAATCAACCCCAAACTCAAAATCAAACTCAACCTCAAAATCAAACTCAAACTCAACCTCAAAATCAAACTCAAACTCAACCTCAAAATCAAACTCAACCTCAAAATCAAACTAAACCTCAAATTCAACCTCAAACTCAAACTCAAAATCAAAATCAAACTCAAAATCAAAATCAAACTCAAAATCAAAATCAAACTCAAAATCAAACTAAACCTCAAACTCAAACTCAAACTAAATCTCAAATTCAACCTCAAAATCAAACTTATACTGAACAAAAACAAAGACAACAAAAAACACCAAGATCACAGGTTCAACAAAAGTCTCAAGAAAGGACCACCCCACCAAAACCTTCTCCAAACCAACCACAATCTGCACCAAATGTTAATTCTCCCCAAGCAGTGGTAGCACCCAAATCACAAACAAAGAGCAATGATCAAAAACATAAAACCAATGATCGTAGATCTGAAACTAAAGTAGGAAAGAAGTCCAATTTCGAGGCCAAAGCTGAGAAAGTTAATGTGGAGGACAAAGTAGAAAACAAAGTAGAAAACAAAGTGGAAAACAAAGTTGAGAACAAAGCAGAAAACAAAGTTGAAAATAGGTTGGAAAATATAGTTGACAAAAGACTAGATAATAAATCTTTAAACACTGTGGAAATTAAAGGAGAACAAAAAAGGGAAAATACAGTTGAGCAAAAAGAAATGAGAGGAAGAAATAATACTTCAAATGGCAGAAATAACATTAGATCAAAACCATCTCAGCAAACAATTAAATCTTATTCACAACCACCACAACAACAACAACAACAACAACAACAACAACAACAACAACAACAACAACAACAACAACCACAACCACAACAACAACAACAACAACAACAACAACAACAACAACAACAACAACAACAACAACCACAACAACCACAACAACAACAACAACAACAACAACAACAACAACAACAACAACAACAACAACCACAACAACAACAACAACAACCACAACGAAAGCAACAACAACCAAAACAACCACAACAACAACAACAACAACAACAACAACAACAACAACAACAACAACAACAACAACAACAACAACAACAACCACAACAACAACCAAAACCACAACAACAACAACCAAAACAACAACAACAACAACAACAACAACAACAACAACAACAACAACAACAACAACAACAACAACAACAACCACAACAACAACAACCAAAACAACAACAACTACAACAACAACCACAACAATCACAACAACGACCAAAGCAACAACAACAACAAAAATCACAACAACAACCATCCCAATCACAACCAACAAAACAACAACAACAACAACAACAACAACAACAACAACAACAACAACAACAACAACAGCAACAACAACAAAAAACCCAATCAAAAGAACAAAAACCAAGATTTCAAAAAGAAAATGCAGCAGAAAATGTAAATATATTTTTAATATTAGTGGAAGAAAAAAAAAAAGAAACCATATTAACTTTTTTATTTTTTACCATAGAAATTTGAGAAATTAAAAAATAATAAAACAAAAGAGAGTTACATTAACAAATTAGACCCATCATCAGCCACAACAACTAATGTAGCAGTAAATAAGAATATCAGCAATGTTTCAAATTCAAATCCAGTTTCACCTAAACCAGCCACATCATTACCATCAACAGCCACTGTTGTTTCACCAACTAAATTTGATTCTGCATCTGGTTCAACATCAAATAAAATTAACATTACCTCTTCTTACTCTAATAATAATAATAATAATAATAATAATAATAATAATAATAATAATAATAATAATAATAATAATAATAATAATAATAATAATAATAATAATAATAATAATAGAAACAACCAAAGAAATAAATCAAATTATAAAAAACCAACAACAACACCATCAAAACCAGTTGAAACCACCCCATCACCATCACAACCATCAACATCACCATCTCAAACATCAGCTGCAACCACCACAACAACAAACACAGCAACTACAACATCAGCAAACCCATCACCAGTTATAGTACAACCAACCTTAGTTTCAGTTTTAGAAGAGATAACTAAAGAAACAACACCTGCATATCACTCCCAACAAGTTCCAACAACACCAATTAATAATACGCAAACATTACTACCAACAACAACAACAACAACAACAACAACAATAAATAACTCTGAAATAGAAGTCGAAATTAAAAAATCGAAAGTTTTAGAGGAAAATACAAATGAATCCACTGAAATTTCAGTTGAACCAATACAACCAATCCATACGCCACCACAACAACAACAACAACAACAACAACAACAACAACAACAACAACAACAACAACAACAACAACAAATACCATTATACCAAAATACTTATCATGCATATCAATCTCCATCACCACAACCATATAATCATATGATGCCACAATTGGTATATCAACCTAAAGGCAATTTCAATTCATTCCCACCACCTCAACAACAACAACAACAACAACAACAACAGTATCATACTTATATTAGGAAACCAAATGCTCAATTACAACCAATTGAAATGCAAAAGAAACCAAAGTTACCAAAATCTTATTTCCAACCACAACAATACCAAATGCAACAACAACAACCACAACAACAATATTTTCAACATTTTCCTCAAGGTAAATATCTTTTTTTTTTTTTAAATTTTTTTTTTAAAAAATCCCTCTAACTTTTTTTTTTTTTTTTATCAATTAAAAAAACAGACCCATATTATCCATATAATCAAAATCCATACTATTATACACCACCACCACAATATTGGAACCCTAATTGGTATAATTATCCACAACACCAACCAACTGATTTATATGATTATCCACAAAACCTTTCAACCGAAATGTGAGTATCAAAACATATTTTTTAAAAGAAATAAATAAAAAAAAAAAAAAAGAAAGAAACTGACTCTTTTTATTTTTTTTACTCTATTTTTAGCGACCCAAATGAAACCCATCAAGTTAAATATCAGTAAACCTTTTTTTTTTTTTAATTAAAAAAAAAAAATAAAATAAAAA
The DNA here is from genome assembly GCF_000004695.1 of Dictyostelium discoideum AX4. Lineage (NCBI taxonomy): Eukaryota > Evosea > Eumycetozoa > Dictyosteliales > Dictyosteliaceae > Dictyostelium > Dictyostelium discoideum. Next base: position 1,608,741 of record NC_007089.4, on the reverse strand, counting down.
TAAAAAAAAAAAAAAAATGAAAATAAAAAAAAATATATAAAACTTAAAGTTCGATCTTTATATAATGTAAATTACTAAAATATTGTTCATTTTTATTTTTTATTATTTTTTTTATTATTTTACTTTTTTTTTAATACACTTAATTTAAAAACTAACCTTAATTCTTGAAATCCAGAAATTAAAACCAACCCCCAAAAAATAAAAAATAAAAATAATAATAATAAATAATAATATGTACATACTTTTAAATATTTTAAATAATACGAATTGAAAATACTTGAATTGGAAATTTGAATTGATTATTTGAAAAAAGGATTTCTTTTGGAAAGATAGGAATTGATAGACCAATCACTTAAAGGAAATGTTTTTCTTGAAGATGAATTTTGAATAAAAAAATAAAAACATTGTTGCTGAAATTCAAAAATTATAAAATGTTTATTATTTTATAAAAAAAAAAAAAAAAAAAAAAAAGAAATAAAAACAAGACAAATTGAGCTTAGTTGGAAATATGGAAAAGAAAAGGAAAAACAGAGATAAAGAATATTAATTTTACAAGATTGTTTTATTTGGGATACAAACAAAACCATTATAAAATTAATATTCATCAACAAAAAAGGTGATTCTCGACCCTAATAAATCAATTCCTTCCAAACAATTTACAAATTGTGAGTTTTTTTATTTTTTAATTTTTTTTTTTTAAAATAATAATAATCCAAATTATTGATTTTAAAATTCACAAAACAATTAAAAATAATTTTTGGAAAAAAGTGGAAATTTAAAAAAATTTTAAAAACAAAAATAAAAATACTAATAATTAAAAAAAAAAAAAAAATACATATATAGGACAAAAAAAAAAAAAAACTAAAACTAAAAACAAATAAATATAAATTATTTGAGAATAAAAATGATTAAAAAAAAAATGGAATAAAAAAAATAAAAAAAGAAAAATTTAAATATAAAAAAGATAGATCAAAAATTATTGACTGATAAAATTTTTGTATAAATAGTGAAAATTTTAAAAAAAAAGATATAAAACTGATACAAATGTGGTGCAATTATTTTTTTTTAAAAAAATTTATTAATAAATAATAAATAATATTGAAAAAATAAATAGAACAAAAAAACAATACTCTATTATAAGATAATAACAAAACAATTAATTAATTGATTGATGATTATGTGGAGATGTGGAACAAACAACAAATACACACACACGCAAACAATTAACTAATTGTGAAGGGGGGGAGGAGACAGGGGAGAAAGAGATATGAACAATGCCATATTCTCTTACCACTAATTTGATGTCGATTTTTGTTCTTTTTTTTTTCAAAAATTCTAAAATTCTATCTTTTGTGTGGAAAAAAGATACAATACCATTTACGAATTATACTTCTTTTTGAATTATTTAAATTTGTGTATGAAATTAATTAAAATTTTTTTTTTTTTTTTTCTTTTCCTGGATTTTAATAGAATCACCATATGTATAATTTAATTTGATTCATTTTTTTTTTTTTCGACTTGATTTTTTGTTTTGTTTTTTTTTTTTTTTTTTTTTTTTTTTTTTTTTTTTTTATTTTCTTTTTATTTAATTTTTTGATTTTTTATTTTTCTTTTTTTTTTATTTAATTTTATTTTCTTGTGAAAATTATAAATACCACCAATGAAATTGATTTAAACTTGATTAATCGACCATTTTCAATAATAATTAACCTTTTAACAATTAAAACTAACCATATTTGTCCTTTTGAAATTATTCATTTCACTTTTCCCATAAATCATTATTCATAACCTATAAAAAATAAAAACTAATTAAAGTATATTATAACTAAATAATACTAGAAAAAGCAAAATTGGTTAATTTTTATAAAAAAAAAAAAAAAACGAAATAAAACAAAACATGTGTTTTAAATAAAAACGAGAAAAAATGGTAGGGGTTTGGGATATGAAATTATTAAAAAAAAAAAAAAAAAAAAAAAAAAAATTTGGAAAAAGTTTTTATTATAACCCACGTAGGTGTGTTCATTTTTAGCAATAAAAAAAAAAATAAAAAATAAAATAAAATAAAAAATAAAAAAATAAAAAAAAAATTAAAAATTTAAAAAAAAAAAAAAAAATTAATCTTGTGTTCTACAAATAAATAAAAAAAAAAAAAAAATACAAACACACTTTTTTTTTACTATAGTATTAATAATTGTTGTACTTTTACAAAATATTTTATTTTTAAATTAAATATAATAAAAGAATTTGAATTACTGTGGAATATTATAGTTTTTTATTTTTTTTTTTTTTAAAATTATTTATTAATAATATTAATATATAAAAACTAGATATTTATAATATAATAAAAAAAAAAAAAAAAAAAAAAAAAAATAACAATAATAATAATAAAATGGAAGCAATTGTATCAAAAGTACTTAAAAAGTACTTCAAAATGTTTATAAAAAATTTCAAATCTGATAATTTTTCAATGTCCTTAATGAAAGGAGAAGGAACTTTGGTGGATTTAGGTAAGTTTTTTTTTTTTTTTTTTTTTTTTTTTTTTTTTTCCTCATAGGAAATAATAGTTTTTTTTTTTTTTAATTACTACTAATACTATTATTATTTTTATTATTTCCTCAGATTTAAATGAAGTAATTATACAAGAATTATTATTAATTCCACCACAATTCCAAATTGTAAATGCATCTTGTGATAGTCTATCAGCTAAAATACCATGGACTAGTTTTAAAAAAGAACCAATTGTAATTTCTCTTCAAACCATTTCATTAAATTTAAGAGAACCTGAAGAAATTCAACCATTTCATTCACAATTAAAAAAGTAAGTATTTTTTATATTTATATTTTTTTTTTTTTTTTTTTAATTTTATATTAGAATAATAATAAAATTATTTATATATATTTAGAATTAAAAATAAAAATAAAGAAAAGAAAAGAAATGAAATTACAGAGAATTTACAAATTGAAGTAAAGAAATTGAAATTAAATATAGCTAGTTTAAATGGTGATGGATTAATGATTGAAATTAATGATATATTGATACAATCGACCAATTCAAATTTTCAACCAGGTGATTTAAGTCAAATTAAAGCAGTGGATAAAGAACATGGTGTTGAATCATTACACAAGTTAATTACAGCCAAATCAATCACAATAAAGATTCAAGATATTGGTGGTATGTCAAAAACACTTCTTGAGAATATGCCATTGAAAGTATTGTATTCTTCAAAACGTAGAATAAAAGATTGGATTCAAATATCAGCAAAGATTGAAGTACTCTTTAAACAATTGGATTTGAAATGGACCTTATCAGAATATCATTCACTTAGTGATTTAATTAATAATTTCCAAGCAACTCTTGCAAGAGCTATACCAGCTTCTTCACCATCTTCACAACAACCATTTGAATCTTATAGAAAGAAATTAAAATCTTCTTTATCATTTTCAAGTAAGAAAAAAGATAAATCATCATCATCAACATCAATAACAGATAGTAATGGTCAACAATTAAGTAAATCAGATTTATCATCTACAAGTAATTTAACACCATTAAATGTTACACCAATTTCACAAAGTACTGCAGGTGCTTTCTCTAATACTACAACTTCACCAACAACTACAACTGTATCATCACCCTCAACATCGACAAATAATAATAATAATAATAATAATAATAATAATAGTAATAGTAATAATAATAATGCAAATGGTATAACAGCAGCAACAAATGGATCATTAACACCACCAATTAATGTTGGTAGTAATGGTATGAGTGGTGGTGGTAGTGGAGGTGATATTAATGATGATTCACCACCACCACCAAAACATTCAGATTTTTCATATGAATTTCATATTGAAAGATATCAATTAGAATTGATGGATAATTTTGCACAACAAGATTCAGGATTTAGATTTAAAGGTGAAGGATTACATTTTGGATTCACATCAGCCAATACAATATTTAAACCAATTAATCGTGAAACCAATACTACTTTTTATCAATTACCAATTCGTGAAACTATCCTATCAGTTTTATTTAATACATTGAATATTCAAGAGGTTGCATCATTCTCTTCAGGTTTAATAAAGAATGAACTGTGTAATACAAATATTGAACAAACAAAGAAATATAATAAATCCATTACATCGATATCTTCAGATTCAATGCCAGCTAGAATCAATATAAATAGTTATTCAGGTCAATGTTTACTAAAAGGTAATCTAATGTTTAGAAGACCAATTACAAATCGTAGCAGCAGTAACTCAACTTCACCTCAAACCAATGAAATCGATCCACTTTCAAATTTACAAGGTCCACCTTTAATTGGTTTAGAATCAAACATTAGTTTAAATGATTTAAAACTTTATGGTGATAGAAAAGTTTGGAAAACTTTAATCTCTTATTTAATGCCACCTGAATCTGATAATGAATCTGATTTAGATTCTGAATCTGGTTCAATAAATGATTATCATAATCGTACTTTAGATTTAGATGGTCATTCTGATTTAAATGGTAATAATATTGACAATAGTGCTATTCAAAAATTATCACCAACAAAAAATATTGTCACAATTACTTCACCAATTGACACTATTCCATTAACAACAAATGATATCGATAATAATACCAGTAATAATAATAATAATAATAATAATAATAATAATAATAATAATAATAATAATAATAATAATAGTAATAATAATAATAATAATAATAATAGTAAAAAACCAACCGATGAAAATATTAATAATAATAGTATTGATAATAATAATAATATAAATGAAAATGAAAAAATTGAAAAAGATACATCAGATAAAATTAATAATGATGAAAATAAAAAATCAGTAATTGAAAAAAGTAAAAAGAAAATTAATACATTTAAGAGAAAATTAAAATTATCAAATAATTGGAAGAGTCAAATAAAGATAATTTTAAAGGCAACCAATACTCAATTGATATTACCAGAGGAGAGAGAAAATGTTGATGAATCATTTAGAGGTTTAAGACTACAAATTAATTTACAATCATTTGTAATGTGTAATCATAGTGATTGGAAGACAGTTCCTTTCTTAATGGATGGTATTCAATTAATTAATATGACAACTAATAATATCAATAACACCACACCAATAGCTCCACAAGATATAATTTCACAATTTGGTTTAGATCATAGGTTCTCATTTCAAATGGAGAATGTTTCATTGAGAGTCATTGATGTTGATCATGATAATACAATCACTACCATTTTAGAGCCTGCAACCATTAGTTTATTCACTCGTATCTCAAGATCTCATGATCATCTATTGGCAAACAATAAAAGAATACCAAAGATTGATTTATCATTGATCTCTTCAGATTTCAATTTCAAATTGACTTCACAACATTCAGAGTTATTGGATTTCGTTGCAAATAAATATTTATCACCAAAGAAATTAAAAAATCTATTGAAATCCAGAATCTCTAAAGAGGCAAAGAAAAGATTAAAATCATTGGAACAAAAGAAATTGGATAAAACTTTAACCATAAAGAATAAGGTTGAGAAAACTTTACAACAATATTTTTGGACTTCTTATATCTCAATTCAAAATGGGGATTTCCATTTACCACTTCAACATCTTTTAGAACCAAAAGAAAAACATGATAATGATGTTCATGAAGAAAATAATCAACAACAACAGCAACAACAGCAAGATGATGATTCCTTTACAAATGAAACAATTTCATTAGATTCACCAATTTCATCAGCATCAAATGATCAACCACCACCTCCAACTCAAATTATTGGTGGTGTTATTGATACAATTATTGGTGGTTTAGCAAAAACATCGATTATACCTGATGAAATTATCAATAAAAATGTAAACAATAGTGGTAGTGGTGGTAGTGGTGGTGGTGGTGATATTTTAAGTCAAATTAAAGTTCAATCAATGGGTATTATTTTACAAAATAATGATATTGGTCAAACTATTGTATTTAAGATTGGTACCTTTGAAGCCTACGGTATTGATCATCCAAAATTATCAACCTCAACCATACTTAGACCATTACCAATTCCAGAGGATGAATTAATACCAGCCACAAATCAAGATAATACAAATTTATTAATCACCTACAAAAGAAGACATCAAAAAGATGTAGCTAAACAATCAGTATTAATCGATAAAGAAATTGATGATTGGGTTACCGATGTTTGGGTTAAACTTCAAGGTACTCAAGTTAGAGTGATGAAAAAGAGATATCCACCAGGTTTTAAAAAACCACTCAAGTCAAAAACTTTTGGAAAGAAAATTAAAATGCCCGATATTAAAAATTTCATTACAAAAGTCGTTGGTTTGGTAGAGAGAAAGAGAGGAAAGATCAAGAATATCCAAAAAAGTATTAAAAAGGTAAATATGAACATTAAATGGGGTGTTGAACTTGGTAATTGTGAAATTTTATTGGGTGAAAAATCTTCAAAAACTTTAGATCCTTCCTATGGTGGTATTTTAAATGATTTCACTATTGATCATTCTTATCAACCAAAAGGTATTATTAAAATTACTGATACCAATAGAAGAGTAAACGCTCAGGCCTATAAAAATATTGAAGAAGAATTAATAAAGAAAACAACCACTCTCACTCAAACTGTACTCGCTGAACAAGAGAGAGATGACTATATCAAAGGCTTATTGGATCAAATCGAAAAATTAAAATCTGAAAAGAAAATAATGGAAAATGATTACACCATTTTAGAACAAAAATTCATTAATACTAAAATGGAATTAGCAAGTTTACAATAAATTTAATAATAATAATAATAATAATAATAATAATAATAATAATAATAATAATAAAATATAAATAAAATGATTAAAAAAAAATAAAATAAAATAAAATAAAATATAAAAAAAAAATCAATTTACCAAGAAGCTGGTTGAAATGATTTTCAATTTATTCAACTTTTTTTTCCTGTTTTTTTTTCCAGCTTTTTTTTTTTTTTTTTTTTTTTTTTCAACTTTTTTTTTTTTTTTCATTTTTTTAAATTTTTTTTTTTTTTTTTATTTTCATTAATATCATATCAATCAAAATATATAAAATGAATACTGGTGGAAATAATTCATTACCACCCCAAACTAGAGGTGAAGTTTTATTCAGAGACCAACAATTCTTTCAAAAGCAAATTGATTCAAAAATTATGCAATTGTTAGAAAATTATCATAATATTATAAAGATTTCAAAAGTGAATGATCCTTTAAAAAATGCAAGTGAAATTTATGAAATGGAAACAAGAACTTCTAATATGGTTTGTATTTTAAAAAATAACTGTGTTTATGAAATAATATTATTAGTATTAATATTCTTTTTTTAAAAAAAAAAAAAAACATATATAGTTAAATGCAGGTGAAGGATTATTAAAGATTATAGAGGAATTAAAACAAAATTTAATTTTAAATGATTTTTCAACAATGGCTGAAGAAGTTAGAATTCAAAATTTAGTTTTTCACAAAGAGAATGAAAGAACCAACAAATCAATTAAATTAATATCTGAAGAGTTATCAAGATCGTTAAAAGAATTAGAAGATGAATATTATAATTCAAGTTATAAACTACCCCCTCCTTCATCTTCTAAATAATCTATCATAATAATAAGAAGAATAATAATAATATTGTAAATAAATGTATATATAATTAAAAAAAAAAGAAAAAAAATTATAGGAATTGATTTTTTTAATACTATTTTCAGTGATGGTTATCCTTTAATTTTTAAAAATTTTGAAAGGAAACGTTTAAAATAAAAAAAAAAAAAAGATTTATAAAAATACTATAGTTTCATAATTTCAAAAAATAAACTAAACATTTTGAAAGTTAAAAATTGTTAATTATAGTTTTTTTTTTTTTAAAAAAAAAAAATATTTATAAACAAACAACAAAGGTTGTTTATAATATTTAAAAGTTTATTTAATAAAAAGAAAATTAATCTCTTGTTAATTTTTTTTTTCTTGTTTTGTTTTTTTTTTTTTGTTTTTTTTTTTTTTTGTTTTTTTTTTTTCTTGTTTTTGTTTTGATTAAAAAAAGTGTGTAAATATTATATAAAAATGAAATTATTCTATTCTTAATTACTATTTGGCATAAATCCAATTGATAATATAGTTGAAATTAATCTAACTATAGATCAATTGTTGTTTGTTACAAAATGGAGCACTTGAGGATTGATTTGAACTATACTTGTTAAATATATCAAATACATAAGCATATTTACTTTTAATTGTACGAGAATAAGTCTCTGATTCATTCGATTGAAATTTATCATAGATGAATCTAACACATTTTTGAAAGTAAATATCATTAACTTCAACTCTGCAATAATAGGTTAAAGTTGTGGTCCATTGCTTTTGTAAAACTAAACATGCCAAATAAACGCATGCTGCTGCAATTACTGATGGTGGATAATTAATCAAATTATACTCTAATAATGATAATTCTCCAAATAACTAAAAAAAAAATAAATAAATAAAAATAAAAATTAGTATGGAATTGCAATTTTTTTTTTTTCTTTTTTTTTTTTTCTCTTCTAATAGGAAACTTACGTGAGCAACATGAGAAATATCTGAATCACCTACGGCAATTAAATATCTACCCAAAAAGAATTTGATGGTTGGAGTGCAAAGTGAAAAATTTAAAGTTTTTAACATTTTGCATTCACATTCCAAAAGTTGGTCAACATTGAAAAACTCGCCGGCTGATTGGATGATGAATTGTGGTTGAGCACCCTTGTATTCTTCATACTTTGCCGCGATAAAGAAGGCACAGGCTCCGATCATTTGGAATTCATTTCTAGTGACTGGTTGCAATGAAAGATAACGATCCAAAATATTTATTGATAAATAGATGGTTTCGTTCTTTACACCCAATTCACAACCAATATCTACGATCCAATCAATGAGAATTGCTCTCATACCTGGCTTCAATTCACTTTGATTTTGCATATAGTCTGTAGGCTGTGTTTTCCATTGATTCTTACGCGCATTATCAAATATTTCCTCTGCGTACTCCGCACATAGAATTTGGCATGCCCCAAATTGTTCATCAATGTCTATATGTGGCACATGACTAAAATCGGCATGAATATGAGCATGGAATGTTTTCTCCAAACTATTATTTTCTTTATTATTATTATTATTATTATTATTATTATTATTATTATTATTATTATTATTATTATTATTATTGTTATTATTATTATTATTGTTTTTAATATTATTTAATTCGTTGTTTTCATTTTCTGTTAAATTATTATTATTATTATTATTATTATTATTATTATTATTATTATTATTATTATTATTATTATTATTATTATTATTGTTTGGTTTAGTTGGTGGTGCTATTTCATTATTACTATTATCTTGTTGAGTTTGATTTGTTTTATTTGAATTGTTACTATCATCACTATTACTATTATTATCATTATTATTTTTGGATGGTAAGTTTTCAGTTTTAATACCTCCATTTACTGTTTGTGATTTTAACTTATTATTATTATTATTATTATTATTATTATTATTATTATTATTATTATTATTATTATTATTATTATTATTATTATTATTATTACTAATAATATTAATATTGTTGTTATTGTTATTATTAATATTGTTATTATTATTATTGTTATTATTATTATTGCTATTATTAGTGGCGGTATTGTTGAAAGTACTGGGAATGTTTGAGGCGGTTATAATACTATTATTTTTATTTGATTGAATGGGTTTTGCCATTAAATTCTTATTATTATAGTTATTATTATTATTATTATTATTATTGTTATTATAGTTATTGTTGACAAGACAATCGTTGTTATTTACATTCTTTGGGAAGTGATTAGAAGTAGAAAAAAAAACTTATTAATTATTATGATTTTTTTTTTTTTTTTTTTTTTTTTTTTTGTTCATAAAAAAAAGACTTACAAATGGTTGTGGTTGAATATTTTGTTGGTGGGTAACATCGTATAATGCTACTCTTTTATGATTTTTATTGGTATCTTCTTGTGGAAATGGACTCTCTCTTTTATTGGATGACGATTTTTTAACTTCGTCATTTTCATTTGATAGAGTTTGATTCATTTTAAATTTATTTATATTTTTTTTTTTTTTTTTTTTTTTTCTATTTTTTTTTCTTTTAAATTAAAATTTTTTATAAATCTTTTTTTTTATTAATAAAAAAAAAAAAAAAAAAAAGTAAGTTAATAAATTGAAAAATGAGTTATAAAATAATAACAATACAATGACATAGTGTATAAACAATAATAAATAAAATAATAAAAGAAAAAAAAAAATTTTTGGGCACTAAAAAAAAAAAATACCCAAAAAAGAAAAAAAAAAAATAAAAAAATAAAAAAAAAATAATATTTAATTACATTTGAATTAGAAAATGTGATTAGCCAAAATACATTTAAAATTGCTACTATTGATACAACTATTGAAAATAAATAAATAATAATAATAAATAAATAAATAAATATGCAATATTAAATTAAATAAATGAATATTAATTTAATAATGAATGGAAAAAAAATTTTGAATAAAAAATTCTATTGAAATTAATATTTTAATTTAATTAATTAAATTTAATATCTATTTTTTTTTTTTTTTTTTTTTTTTTTTTTTTTTTTAAAGTCACAAACACATTATTATAATTATTTTTTTTTTCTTTTTTTTTTTTTTTTTTTTTTTTTTTTTTTTGTAAATATATATTATTGATCTAACAAAATGTACTGTTATATTTTTTGTGTGTTATTTTATTATTATTATTATTATTTTGTTTGTAAAATATTGTCGGCTATATTCATACATAGCAGCACTTCAGTATATTGTCAATCACCAACAAACACAGAAAAAAAAAAAAAAAAAAATTAAAAAAAAAAATATAAAAATATAATTTAAAAAATAAAAAATATAATTAAAAAAAAAATTGGCAAAATGCACCACCAACACCCTATGATAGAAGATAATAAAAATAATAGCACAAATAAAAAAAAAAAAAAACGTATGGTGTTATAACACTTTAATAAATCTATACACTAATTCGTAAATTATTATTATTTTATTTTTTTTTTTGCACTTTTCATCTACAAAAAAAAAATAAAATAAAAAAAATAAAAAATATGTTTAAATATAAAAATTAAAAAATAAAAAAATTAAATGAAAAAAATAATTAATTGATCATTGTTATTTTTTTTTTTTATAATAACCGATAAAAATAGTAAATTTACTGGATTTTTTTGTAAATTAAGTCATACCAACAACTCCACTCACTACTATTTTTTGCTGTATTGGAAATGATTATAAAAACAGAATAAATTAAAAAAAAAAAAAAAAACAAATTGAAAATAAAAAATAAATAAATAAAAAAAAGATTTAATTACATATTATTATTATTATTATTATTATTATTATTATTATTATTATTATTATTATTATTATTATTATTATTATTATTATTATTATTATTATTATTATTATTATTATTATTATTATTATTATTATTATTATTATTATTATTATTTTTTTAAAAGTCAAATCGGTCACAATTTGACCTTTTTAATTTTTTTTTTTTTTTTTATATTAATGTACTCAAAAAAGAAAAAAAAAAAAAAATATATAATTTAGTGTCTTTTGGTTTTACGAGTTACAATTTTTTTTTTTTTTTTTTTTTTAGCCCAATTACCTGAAAATAATGAATGTTGGAACTAAAATCATTTTAATCTATTACTATTATTTAAATTATTGGGTAATAATAAAAAAAAAAAAAAAAAAAATGAATTAAAAAAAAAAAAAAATGAATTAAAAAAAAAAAAACAATTATCTATTTTTGGATTATCCGTTATTGTTATATTTGTGAAGAAAAAAAAAAAAAAAAAAAAAAATTAAATAGACAATAGCTTCAACAGAGTTGTAAATTTTGTGAGGAAATTATAATGAGATAAATTTTGATTTCTTTGTGTTTTGTTTTTTTTTAAACTTTGTTAAAAAAGCAACAACCAAAAAAAAAAAATAAAAATAAAAATAAAAATAAATAGATAAATAAATAAATAAATTAATAAAAAGAGTTCATTCTTACCTTGTTTTTTAATTTTATCAGGTTGGTAGCACTAAGAGGAATGTTTAACATGTAATTTCTTTTTTTTTTTAGAAGGCAAGTAACTTTTTTAAATGGTTTTTTTTTTTTTGGAAGATGCTGTGTAATGATGCTAACGATGGCGTTTAAGAGAGACATAAGACGTTTATCCTTTATTCCAATTATGAATTGGTCAGTTAATTATTTTAATCAAAAAAGATATTAATTTATTATTATAATTTTTTTTTTTTTTTTTTATTTATTTATTTGGGTATATATATATATATATTTATATAAATATTTTGACAATATGAAAAAAAAAAACTACAAATATAGATACAAGAATAAGAGTACAATAGTAATACAAGTTGAATTTTTTTTTATATATTATTTTTAAAAAAAAATTTTTTGTGTTCACAAATTTGATTTTTTTTTTTTTTTTTTTTTTTTTTTTTTCGATTTGTGAATTTGGGTTTTTGATCAAGAATCAGATTAATGGTAAATTAATTTAATATTTCTATTAATTGATCTATTATTTTTTATAATATATTTTTTTTAATTTTTTTTTTTTTTTATTATTTTTATTATTATTATTTTTATTATTATTTATTGATAAAAAAAAAAATGAAAGAAAAGGCAAAGAAAAAAAAAAAAGTTATAAAATTTTTTTAATTAAACAAAATAAATAAAAAAAAAAAAAAAAATCTTATTAGGGTTCACATGATATTTATACTTTTTTTTTTTTTTCATGAATTGGAAAAAAAAAAAAATATATTTTAAAAAAAATAAAATTCGCTACTTCTGAAAAAAAAGATATTTTTTAAATAGGATTTTCAAATACGTCAAAATAAATGCTGCAAATTTTAAAACACAGTTTATTATTATAAACCCACTAAAAAAAAAAAAAAAAAAAATTTTTTCTTGCACCCAGAACCTTAACACAAAGCTTTTTATTTTGAATTTGTATTGGGCTTTTAGGTTATGAAAAAAAAAAAAAAATCAAATTGCACATTAAAAAATAAAAAATAATTATTTTTAATAAAATTGATGATTATTTTGATTATTATTTTTTTTTTATTTTTTTAAATTAAATTTAATTAAATTTAATCGGGCACAAGCCTTATTAAAAAAAAAAAAAAAAAAAAAAAAAAAAAGTCCCCAAGTTGGTTCACATAAATAATTTTTAATAATTATTATTAAAAAAAAAAAAAAAAAACCAAAAAAATGATTAATCTAAAAAAAAAAAATAAAAATAAAAAATAATAATAATATAAAAATAAAAAATAAAAATAAACATATAAGAAGAAATTAAGAGGGAACAAAAAAATAAAAAAACAAAATAAAAAAAAATAAAAATAAATATACAGATAATAAAAAAAAAAAAAAAAAATGGAAAATGAAAAAGTGATAAAATTAGAATAATTATATAAGTATCCCAAAGGTGTAGGATGGTCCTGAGTAATTATTTTTTTTAAAATTTTTTATATGCTTAACCTTTTTGGCTTGTTCATATGACGAAAACGAGCTTTTTTTTTTTAATAGATTTTTTTCAACCTTTGCAGGAAATAATCTGATGAAAAAAACCCCCAAAAATTTTTTTTTTTTTTTTTTTTTTTTTTTTTTTTAATTTTAATTTTAAAATAGAATTGATTTGCAAAATTTATATTACATTGGCGGTAACAATAAAGTAAAAAAAAAAAAAAATAGAAAATAAAAAATAAAATAAAAACAAAATAAATAAAAATATAAAAAATTAAAAATAAAATCAACAAAAACAAAATAAATAATAATATAAAAAAGGTTATACATACAGTTTTTTTTTTTTTTTTTTTTTTAGGGTGCACGAAACTATTGAAAATATTAAAGATCGATAACCACTATTATCGATTGGTTGGAAAAGATACTTTGAAAAGTGAATGTTTTGATTAAACTGTTTAAAAATTTTAGTGTTGATTTACAAAAAAAAAATAAAAATAAATTAATAATAAAAAAAAAAAACGTGACAATATTAATATTTTCTGCCACTGTTATCATAATTTTTTTATCAATATAATAAAATAGAGCAGTAGGGGAGCCTTAGAAAAGGCTATTTTTTATTTTTAATTTTTTTTTTTTTTTTTTTTTTTTTTTTTTTTTAATTAAAAAAAAAAGAAAAAATCAGGATAAAGCCACACAAATAGGCGCTACTATCCAATATTAAAAAAAAAAAAAAAAAAAAAAAAAAGAAAAAAAGATAAAAATGATAATAGTAGCTTTTTTAAAAAAAAAAAAAAATTGTTTAGAAAGAGAAAAAAAAAAAAAAAAAGCACCCCCGGTCACCTGTTTTTTTTTTTTGCCTTTTGGATTTCTTAAATTTTATACAATCAATAAACCTTTCACTTTATAATAATAGTAATTAACCTTTATATGGGTTGTGGCATTTGAAGTTTTTTTTTTTTTATTTTCAAAAAGAATGTTGTATGTTTGATAACCTCTTATTTCAAACCAACACCTAATATATTTTTCAAATAAACCACTAATTATTATTATTTCATTAAAGATAATTAAAAGAGTTTATAATTTTAAGTATAATAATATAATAATAATAGCAATAATAACAATAATAAATAATAGTAATAATAATAATAATAGGAATAGGAATAATAATAATATATATACATATAAATAGAAATGAGAAAAATAAAATAAAAAATAATTTCTATAATATTACTTTTTTTTTTTTTTTTTTTTTATTTATATAAATATACTATTTAACCTTTACGAATTTTATTTTTAAATATCTAGGTTTTTGTTTTTTTTTTTTTTTTTTTTCTTTTTTTTATTATTTTTTATTTTTATTTTTTTATAATTTTATTTGTTTTGTAGAGAGGTTGCATTTATGCACAACACAACTGATTCAATTTATAGTTTCTTGTTTGTGGAGCACCAAAAAAAAAAAAATTTTCTTATTTTTTTTTTTTTCGAAAAAAAAAAAAGTAAAAAAAAAAAATTGTTGGAGTTCACCATTTCGTTATGGTGATTGTCTGAATTTTTTTTTTTTTTTTTTGTTGTGGTGGGTAGTGTAATTTTATTAGAATTAATTTTTTGCCTTATAAATTTTTTAAGTATTTTCAATCAAATTAATATTAAACAGACGAAGGAAAAAAAGAAAGGAGAAAAAAAAAAAAAAAAAAAAAAAAAAGAAAAAAATTATTAGCTTTTTTGAAACCGAAAAAAAAAATGTTAAACCATTATTCAATTTCTAAAATTAAACCAAAACAAAAAAAAAAAAAAAAAAAAAAATTATTTCTTTGGCATCGCCCATAATACAGTTTTCCACAATCTAAACTGATCAAGATTATTAATTTTATAAATAGGCTTTTCTTTTTTTTTTTTTTTTTTTTTTTTTTTTTTTTTTTTTTTATTATTATTATTATTATTATTATTATTATTATTATTATTATTATTATTTTTATCTTATATATATTTATATATTAACTTTTTCTTGTTATCACAAAGATTTTTTTTTTTTTAAAGTCAAAAATTGGAATTACCCAACAAGTTTAAGACTTTTTAACAAAGAACTCCAATTTTTTTTTTTTTTTTTTTCCAAATCTTGTTTTTTTTTTTTTATTTTATTGTTTTTTTTGTTAAACATTTTTTTTTTTTTTTTTTATTTATTTATTTTTAATTATTTTAATTTTAATCATCTTCACCATGAATTAAGTGTTGAGACACACGAATTCTCTTTCTATCATCAAGTAATTCTTTGAGTGATTCTCTTTTATATTTTCTCTTCTTTTCTTTAGTTAATTGTCTCTTTTCTTGTTTCTTTTGTAAGAATTCCTTTGGATTGGCAATGGCTTCAATCTTTCTGTCAGCTCTTCTCTTTTCTCTCATTTCATTAGTTGCTTTAACGATTGATTGATAGACAGACATAAATTTGCTTGGACCAATCTTTTTCTTTAAAATATCAAGTACTTCTTGAGCTAATTTCTTTTCTTGAGGAGTGACACGAATCTTTTCATCAGTACATTTAATTAATGGAATCAATAGAATTGAAAGGTATGGGATTAACTCTTGAACGGTTAATTGAGTTGAAACTGCAGCAATCCATCTGAAAATATATTTTCTTCTCAAATAACCTGCTTTGGTTGACATATATGATAATCTCTTAAATAACCATAATAACATTGACGATTCTTGTTCAACCTTTCCATTTGTTGTTTCTTGAATTTGATCTTCATCATCTTCTTCAACTTGTTGTTCTTTCTCTTCTTCTTCTTCTTCCATTGGTTGTTCATTATCATTTTCTTCATCATCATCATCATCATTTTCAACTTGTTGTTCTTCTTGTTCTTTTTCTTCTTCTTCTTCATGATTATCAACATTCATTTCATCATCATTATTATTATTATCAATATTTTCAATGAAAATATTTGGAGTTATATCATCATTACTATTTGATAGTGGTTTAATATTTTTACATTTATAGAATAACATTGAAAGATAAATTAAATTTTTAATGATTGTTAAACCAAGTTCATCAGTTAATAATTTACTATTTAAAATTGAACAATGTTTTTTAGTAATTTCAAATATTGAATTTGAATTAAATATAATATTATAAATTGGTGAAATTGAATTTGATTTCTTATTATTATTATTATTATTATTATTATTGTTATTTGTTGATAATTGATCAATAATTGGTACTAAATTTAAAATTGAATGTTGAGTAAAGAAAATATTAAATAATCTAGTTAAACTAGTTCTAACCCAAATATGTGGATAATTTAAGAATTCAATTGAAAGTTTCCAAAATTGAGATAAATGAGTTGAAGTTGAAAAGTTTGGATAATTTGTTAAAATCTTTTCAAATGAAGTAAAGATTGAATAAGATAATTGCCAACCTGGTAGTAATTGAGTTGAATTTTGAGCATCATCAGAGATTTCATCAATGATATTGAATGATTGTTCTTTTTCACGAAGTGAGGTTAAACATTGTTCAATGTATGGTAATGATTTTGAAACGATAGTTGGAAGTTTTGATTCAAAGTTTGCCAAAGAGCATTCGGATTGAATACCAATGATTTGAGCAGAGGTTCTAGCCATTGTAAGATTCTTTGAACCATTTTCAAACCAACACATTGTCATATCATAGATTTTCGAAGCGATTTGAACAGAGACACCTTTAATCAATTGTTTAATTAATTGAGCGACATTTTCACGACAAGATGGTGATGGATCACTTGTTAAACGTACAACCAATGGAACGTAGATAATTAGAGCATATTGATTCAAAACTTCTTGTGGGAAACGTTCAACTATTTGAGTTAGAGTTTTCAAAACTATTTGTCTACCATGGTCATATTCATAGGAAAGATTCTTTATGAGAAAAGTGATTTGTTGTTTTAAACGAGTTTCACCCATTGGATAGAATAATAAAAAGTCAATGAAAATATTACTAATGATGGTTGCAATCGATGGTTGATGAGAACGAATCATCAATGCACAACAGAAATCCATTAGATCGTAGATTTCAGGTAGTAAGACTTTTCTATTGACTAAAACATGAAGCATAGTAAGTGAACGATTAAGATTTTGTTCACCACTTGTTAAATGTTGACGAGTTAACGATAGAATTGCTTTCAATTGTTCTTCATTGACATGTTCTTGTTTTTCATCACGAAGGAAGCAAGTTGCCATCTCATAGGAACTATTTGAAATCTTTTCATTACCAGAATCCATTTGAAGTCTCTTTAGTACTTGAATTGTCAATTGTTTTGAATTTGCTTTTACACTTGGTAAATCCATATTGAAAACTTTTAATAAACATTTCAATGATAGATAAACTACACGTGGTTGTTTATGTTCTAAACATTTGGAGATATAAGTGATGAATGGATCAATCATTGAACGATATTGTTCGAGTTGAGTTGATTTTTGACTCTTGATTGCATGAATCAATAGAGAGAAACCTAATTCAGCGAAAATAAATGAATGAGTCTCTTGTTGATGAATACGAGAATTCTTCTTTTTAGATGGATCAGCTTGAATTGAGAAAGTCTCTTCATAGGTTGGTTTATGAGCAACACCAATCGATGTATCAAGAGTAATTGTTTTTCTATTTGAAAATTGATTGATTTCTTTCTCTCTTAAACCTTTGGTAATGAATTGATAGGTTAAAATCGATAGATTCTTAAAATCTAAAGATTTATTACCTCTAAGACCTTTACCAATCTTTTTAATCATCTCTTGTAAATTTGGTAAAAGTTTTGGTGAATTTGAAACTGAAATGATCTCTTCTATAGGTTTAATCATAAAATTTGTATTACTGAAATGAATGATGGTTGCAATGATACGTAAAGAATCGAAAGAACGTTGAGTTTTTGCCTCTGGATAAGTATCTTGAACTTGTTTAATCTCACGTTGAACCGATGGTTCACCAAAGAGATCTTCAATGATAATGTCCATCAATAATGATATTTGACTATCCAATACACCGACTTCGATACTCTTTGAAAGTGTATTCAATAGAGCATGTAATGTATAGGCAAGGATATGCTTTTGATAACCATTCTTTAAAATATTTCTTAAATCTTTAAGAATGTATGGGAAGAATCTGTAGCCTAATGTTTCCATCACTTGCAAAAGTGTTGATCTAGTTGTATCTCTAACTGAGTATTCCTTACTCTTTAAACCAATACAAAGTTTACCAATGATATTTGGATACAATTGAGAGGATGTTTTCTCTGGTAAAAGTTTATAAAGTTTTAATATTGCCAATGCAATCGATAAATTAACTAAACCTTCATTCTTTTGTTTCTCTGCTTGAGCTGCACTACCAGTATCCATCTTTGAGCTTGTTACAACTTTAACTTCAACAAGATGTTTCTTTAATTGTGGTGTTAAAACCGTTGTAATCGCTTGGAAAATCTCTTCAGAAATATTTTTAGTCTTTACAATTGTACTACCAATAACTTTCTTCTTTCTAATCTTTAATATTGATTGTGCTTTAGTTTTTGAAACTTTTAATACACCATTCTCTTCTTGATCAAATTCATTATATTCAGTTACTAAATTATTTTGATCATTTTCAATTTCTCTTAATTCTTTTTCTTCTTCACCCATTTCTTCATCTTCTTCATTATCATCATCATCTTCATCATCTTCTTCTTCTTCTGCTTGTTCTTTATTATTTTCATCTTTATTATTAATTTTATCATCTTTAATTTCAGAACCAGTTAATAATTCATTTCTAACATCAGTTTCATTAATAAAGAAATGGAATTCATCAATTACTTCACAAACTGATTTAACAAAGAATTTAAATCTATTTGGATGTTCATCCATTGTTTTAATTAATTTCTTTAAAACTTGATAATAACATTTCCAATCTAATGATTTTGCTAATACACCTAAAGATTTAACAACCTCACCAAGTACAGCACTACCATGATCTTTTATTGATGTTTCTAAAATAGCTTGAATTGAAAGTGGTAAAATAATATGATTAATTGTTTCATTTGAAAATTTACAATTGTCTTGATTATTATTATTACCATCATCATCTTGATTATTAATTGAACAAATATTTTTTAATTGAAGGAATGATAATCTTTTTCTATGTTTTTGAATATGACAATAATTTAAGAAAAAGTTCTTTTCATCATCACCAATGAATAAGAGTTGTTTTAAATCTGGATAAAATTGATTATGACCTTTCCAATCGATGAGTAATTGATTGAATAGAATTAAAAATTCATCTCTAACATCTTTATCATTAAATGATGAACGCATTGATTGAATGAAAATGGTTTTAAAGTGATTAATGATTTCAATTGTGTTTTGTTGATCATTTGATTTAATCACTTCACCATTTTCATTTAATTTCTTTGAGATTGATTTAATTAATCTCGAGATACCAGAGATTGCACTATTTTTAATTGAGTAATCTTTATCATTTATAAAGTAGACATAGTTTATAAATAATGGTAACAATTCACGATGACCCAATTTCTCTAATAGATTATCGTTAATGTATTGATAAGCTTCCAAACGTTTATCGTAATCATAGGTTTCCAAATGCACACTCTTCTTTGTGTATGCATTTAGTTTCTCCAAGTATGGAGAAATCAATGACATATAACTCACTTTTTCACCCAACACTAAGAATATCTCTGCCAATGTCGTACGAGTGAGACGAGTTTTAAATACACCAAATAATGTTGACAAGGTTGGAATGTGGTGATCTGGATTCTCTATAATTGATAACATATTCTTAAAGATAACTAAAATCGATAAAACTAAATCATCATCATCACCCAATTTATTATATCTAAGGAATGGAATTAATAATTCTAATAATTCACTAGCTTGTTCTGCTGATTTTGCAAATTTACTAACTTCTGATAAAATTGCTAAATGTCTTTTTGATAATTTACTTGGATTTAATGAATTTAATTTTGGTTGTGTAAAATTACTACCACTTTTTGAAATATCTTGTTGTTCTTGTTGTTGTTTTTGTTCTTGTTTTTGTTTTTTATTATTATTACCACGTAATAAAATTGATTTAACAGCATTAATAATTGTATCAATATGTGGTAATAAAACTTTCATATAAATTTCAATTATTGTTGGTTCAGCTTCATTTGGATCAACATTTAATAAAAGATTTTCAATGATTGATAAGAAAGAATCTTGATGTGGTTTATAGGTTATAAATGACAAGATTGTTGGTAACAATTTAATATCTTGATTTAAGTAACCTACTAAATTTGAATTTGAAGAAACTACGAATAAACATCTTCTTAAACCAACTGGTAAACCATAAGCATTTAATGATGGAAGTATAGTTGAGATAATTTTAAATAATTCTGATATATAATCTTTGAAATCCCAAGAATGGTATTGTTGTAAAATTTCAGAGAATCTTCTAAATGCCAAAGAACGAATTGATGATATAATCTTTGGACGTTTATCATTTGAATTGACAATGGTTGTCGTTAAAGTATTCTTCGAAATTGTTAACAATATCTTTATAATATCATCCATAAATGGTACTAATAATGAACCCAATTGTTTAACAGCTGATTGTAAAATATTTAAAAAGTAAACTTGACTATCCAATTGTGGTAATAATGAAAAGTCTTCTTTAACCAAACTAGTTGATTTCTTAATCTTCTTATTACTGCTGGTAACACCACCACTATTAACATTTTCATTTAATGAATTTAATAATAAGCTAAATGGTTGTAAAAGTCTTTTAATAATTGGTTTTAATTCATCAGATGATAAACCAGAGAAATAAGAGAAAATTGTAATTCTTTGAGCATCGATTGATGAACGAGTAACTTTACGATTTAATTTTGAAATTAAGATTTTAACGACGACTTCAACGATTTCAACTCTATGATCATCAGTGATTGAAGTATTTGGTGAACCTTTTGAGATGATAAAAGTAGTCATTTCTTCTCTCATTGTTTTATCATGAATTAAACGTTCTAAATTCTTTTTATAAGGTTGAATTGAAGGATTTGCCCAAAGTAAATAACATTGTAATGTTTGGAATTGAATTTTTGGTTCATCAATATCCAAACAACGATAGAATAATTGTTTCATTAAATCTTGTTGATACATTTTAGTTGGACGTTTAAATTGTGAAAAGAATTCTAAATAGTAAAGAAAGAGTTGTTCAGCTTGAGTTTTTGAATAAGGTTTTATAATTGATTGGTCTCTTGTTTGTGCAACTTTTATAATTGATTCACCGAAATCGAATGAATCACCACTTGATGAATTTTTGAAAACTTTTGTAAATCTATTGAAATCGAAATAAACAAATTCTAAAAACATTTGAATTAAATCCTTTGATTGAGCCTCAACTAATGAACCCAACATTGACATTGTTTTCCATAATGTTGAATTATAATTAATTGGATCAGTTGATAATAATAATATATTCCTAGCTGATTTTTCAATCATTTCTGAATTCTCCATATATAATCTATCTAAAATTTCATTAAATAAATAATTTAAATTTAATTTATCTTTAATAATTAATTTTTCAAATGATATATTTTCAATTAATTTTATTTCTTCTTCTTCTTCTTCTTCCTCCTCTTCTTCAATTTCTTTTTCAACTTTTTCTTTTTCTTCTTCTACTTCATTATTTTCATCTTCATCTTCATCTTCAATTAATTCAACATCTTCTTCATCATGTTCATTTTCTTTTTCATTATCAATTATCATTTTATCTTTATTTAAATTTAATAAAGTTTGTTCAGAATTTTGTAAAGTTTTATAAAGGATTGGATAAAATTTGTTTATATCTTTTTTACAAAATAATATTATATTCTTTTGAATTGCAGACCAAATTGGAGTAAAACGAATATAAAAACCACCCATCATATAATGATAAAGTAAATCATTAAAATATGGTATCTTTCCATTTGAATAGATTGAACCAATTGCATCAACCTTTGAAACAACACTTCTTGCATCTCTTAAATGATATTGAGCTGTTTCAATTTCAAAACAATAATCAAACAATCTTTGAATTTCATCATTTTCTTCTTGTGTTGATATTGTTGATGATGTAGTATCATTCTTATTATTATTATTATTATTATTATTATTATTATTATTATTATTATTATTATTATTATTATTATTATTATTATTATTATTATTATTATTATTATTAACTGTACATAAATGTAAATATTTTAATGTTGATATAGTTTCTCTTCTAATAGAATTTGATTTATTTGTTAAATTTAATTTTAATAATTCTAAATGATTTTTAAATATTTCAAATTTAATTGGTTCAACTGGTGTAATTGATTTTGTTGTTGTTGTTGTTGTTGTTGTTGATTTCTTTGTTAATGATTTCTTTTCTACTGTTGTTGTTATTGGTATTGGTGGTGTTATTTGTTCAAAATCTTTTAATTTTTCAAAATAAATTGAAGATAATTTTAAAATATTTATATTATTTGAAAAGTTTGATAGTAAATTAAAAATTCTCTTTGATAATTGTGCTAATTTATTTGTAGTTTTTGAATGTTTTGATAATAAAATGATATAACTTGATAATGATTGTGATAATAAATAAATTAAATTTTGATATTCTTGTGAATCTTTTGAAATTGTACTATTACTATTATTTATTAATGATTCAATTAAAATTGTTGTATTTTCTAAAATTGGTAAAATTTCAATAATTGATTTTGAATAAATACAAACTAAACTTGAAACAATTGACCAAATTGAACCAAAATTAAAATTACAACCATGGTTGCTATCATTATCATCACTACTATTACTACTAATAACATTGAAATTCTTATTGAAATTAATTAATAATGATTCTAATTTCTTTAAAAGATTTGGAATTTCATATGATGGATATAATGAAATTGGTAAAGGTTCATCATTTTCATCCAATGTGAAAACACGAATTATAAATGCTAACATTTCATTAATATCCAATGTTGATGAATTCTTATCTAAATATTTAACTAATCTATTTGTAATGATTGTATCTTGTAAATTTGATTTCTTTAAACTTGTACAAAATTGAAATATTAATAAATGTGAATTCTTTATATTTTGTAATGAAAATAAATTATCTAAATATTTTAACATTAATTCTTTTTTACCACTATTACCACTACCACTATATTTAATTGAAATTGGATATGCTTTTGCTAAAACTATTAATAAATTTGATGAATTAAATTCATTTTCAATTATTGTTTTTAAAATTAACCCATTTTCAAAGAAATTTGATAAAATAATGAAAATATCATTAACATCAATCATTTTACTACCATTCATCCAATCTTTAATAATATTAAAATATGCTTCAAGTTGACTTGATAAATTTAATAATTCTTTATTATTGCCGCTGCTGATATTATTTTGTTGTTGTTGTTGTTGTTGAAAAATTTTAATTAAATTAAAAATTTCATTTGATTCTTTTTTTAATGTTATCCAAATTGGTTTTAAATTATCACCTTCATTAACAGCATGATTTTTAATTAATTGGAATAATCTTACGATTACACGGAATTTACATTCATATTGACAGTTTTTAATATTTTTTGAATCCAATTGTCTTAACATTAATGGTAAAATATGTTCAGTACGTGAATGAAATTTACCTTTAACACCTTTAACTGAATGAAATAATAATATTGAAAATGCATCAATAAACTCTTCACTTTGATTATTAATTGATAATTGTCCAAATAAATAATTCAATGTTAATTCAAATTCTTCAAATGAAATCTTTCTTAAAAAGAATGCAATACTTTCTGCTGCAAACTTTCTAATATATTTTCTTTTTTGTAAAAATAATTCTGAATAAATTCTAAAAATAAAAAAATAAAATTTTTTAAAAAATTACTATTTTATACAAAAAAAAAAAAAATATATATTTTATAAAAAAATAATAATAAAAACTTACTCAAATAATTGGGTGAAATTTGGTAAAATTTGCTTTTCTAAAAATTTGAAAATAAAACAAATTGATGTATAAATTTCTTCAATTGATTCAGATTGGAATGAATTTTTTAAAACTGTAATTAAAACTTTTAAAACTTTAAAAAATGATCCATAAAATTCTGATCTTAAATCACGTGATAATGATGCTAAAATACTATAATAATTATAAAAATAAAAAGAAATAAAAAGAAATTTAGTAAAATAAAATAAAATAAAAATAAAAAATAAAAAAAACAGTTATTATTATTATTATTATTATTATTATTATTATTATTATTATTATTATTATTATTATTATTATTATTATTATTATTATTATTTACCTTAATAATGGTTTTAAAGCTGTTGAATTTTTAATTGAAATATGTTGTAATAAAATATCGATAATTTTATCTTTATGAATGATAATTTCTGGAAGACTATTATGATATTTACGAATGTGAATGAAAAAATTGTTATAATGTTGAGTAAGATTTAATTCTCTCCATGTCATAATTGATTGATGAAAGTATGAATCATTTTCGTGTTCCAATTCAATCAATACATCACCAACTTTATTGAAAATATTGATATCAACTTTTGAGATTTTTTCTGAAAAACTTTGATACTAAAATAAATAAATAAATAAATAAATAAATTAATAAAAATTAAAAATTATTTTTAGTTTCGGTTTTTTTTTTTTTTTTTATTATTATATGACAAATTACTTACTCTAAATGAATTGACTTTTGATCTTGATTTATCATCTCTATTTGTATCTACGTCATAATATTCATCTTGTACACTCTCTGCTTCAAATAATAATTTCTTTTTTTTATTATTTGAAATCATATTGTCATTATCACCACTATTTTCATTATTTTTATTAATTGGCATATTAAAATAAAATTATTATTATTATTATTATTAAAAATATATATATTTATTTATTTGATTGAAAAAAAAAAAAAAAAAAAAAAAAAAATTTTTTTTTAAAAATATTTTTAAAAAAGGGATGAATAAGGAAAACCGAATTTGTAGATTCCAAAAAGTGACTCGCGTTTTCTGCCAAAATGTTCCGTTTTTTTTTTTTTTTTATTTTTTTTTGAATTTTTTGAAAAAAAAAAAAAAAAAAAAATTTTATTTATTTTGAATTTTATTTTATTTTTTTCTTTTTTTAATTTTTTTGATTTTTTTTGAATTTTTTTTTTTTTTTAGGGGTTAATTAAATTTTAAAAAAATAAAA
The DNA here is from genome assembly GCF_000004695.1 of Dictyostelium discoideum AX4. Classification (NCBI taxonomy): domain Eukaryota; phylum Evosea; class Eumycetozoa; order Dictyosteliales; family Dictyosteliaceae; genus Dictyostelium; species Dictyostelium discoideum. Next base: position 1,582,936 of record NC_007089.4, on the reverse strand, counting down.
AAAAAAAAATTTTAAAAAAATAATAAAAAAAAAAAAAAAGAGAGAAGAGAGAGAAGAGAGAGGAGAGAGAGGAAATTAAAAATTTAAAAATAAAAAAATTAATAAAAAAAGCTATTATTTATGGTTTTATAATAGAAACATTTGGTTATTAATTTTTGTTATTAACAAAATTAATAAATTAATAATTAATATATAAAGGAAATTTTATATAAATAAAATAAAATACTAATAAAATTAAAAAAAAAAAAAAAAAAAAAAAAAGGAAAAAAGATATCCCTTTTCTTTTTTTTTTTTTTTTTTTGATTTGATGATTACATTATATTGATTTGTGTCTTTAAATTTTAAATTTTAAATTTTTTCTAATTTTTTTTTTTTATTTTTTTATATTCTTTTTTTTTTTTTTTATTTAATATTCTATTCTTTACTAACACATATATATATATATATATATATTTGGATTATAGTGTATCAACAACAACCAAAAAATCAAAAACAATGTAAAAATATTGCACTACATGGTTATTGTCGAAATAGTGATAAATGCGAATTTAGTCACGAATTAACACCTCAGCAACAACAACAACAACAACAACAACAACAACAACAACAACAACAACAACAACAACAACAACAACAACAACAACAACAACAACAACAACAACAACAACAAAATTCAAACGGCAATGGAAGTAATAATACAGCAACATCAAATAACCCAATAATTAGTCCAAACAGTAATATAGCATCACCATTAAAGAAATCTCCAATGTATAGATCATTTTAATATCTTATATACTTTAGATATTTATTCAGATATATACCTTTGTTTATTTACTAATAATATCATTTCACACACACACACATACATACATACATACATACATACATACATACATACATACACACACACTTTAATAGAGATAATTTAACAACATCATTTCAAAATTTAAGTACAAATCAACAAACAAATCATCATTGGGCAGATCATTTTCAATCAGGAATACCAGAATATATACCAAAACAGCAATTACAACAATTACAACAACAGCAGCTATTACAACAACAACAGCAGCAAGCATTACTTTTACAACAACAACAGCAACAAAATTATGACGATGATCAGCATTTATACCCTTATGGTGATAACTCAGTGGATGATTATGAACAACATCAATATGTATGTTGAAATAATCTATAATAATTATTACCTTTATTTATTTATATTTATTTACTTATTTACTTATTTTTATATGTATAAATTCTGACTCACATAAATATGTGAAAAAATATAGGAACCACAACCACAACCAAATAATGGTATTGATCCAAATATGAATAATCAATTCCAGATTAATAATTTTGTAGCAGCACAAATGAGAAATGCATCACCACAATCATATCAACAACAATTCCAGCAACCAAATCCTTCACCACAATCATCATCACAGCAACAACAACAACAACAACAACAACAACAACAGGCGGTTTATC
>NC_007089.4:1578210-1581345 GCF_000004695.1 Dictyostelium discoideum AX4 | reverse complement strand
ACAACAACAACAGCAACAACAACCATCATCACAACCTTTAGCACAAAATCCATCATTACAAAATAATAATAATAAACTTTTACAATTACAACTTCAACAACATTTACAACAAATTCAAGCTGCACAACAACAAGCACAAATCAATCAATCATATACACCATACCCATCCTATTCACAATCAGTAATTCGAAATAAACCAGGTAGAAGAAATATAGGTTCTTTCTTTATGTCTGAATCTTTAAAACAAGATATTTTAAATCAAAAATCATTATTATATTTAACTCTTGACCCAAATGGTATGTAAATTATAAAAAAAAAAATTAAAAAAAAAAAAAGAAAATTTAAAAAAATATTTCCATATATTTTAATTTTATTAATTATTGATCACCCTTTTGTTTTTTTTTTTTTTTATTATTAATAATAAAAAAATAAAAAAAAATTAGATCCAAGAATTAAAAATATACCACCAATGTTAAATAAATATCATTCACTATATCCATTAGATCATGATGCATCAAGAGAAAACCAAGGTAAAATGTTTGGATATATAACTTCAGTATATAAAGCTATTAGTACATTGGATGGTTTACCTTATGCAATTAGAAGAGTTGAAGGTTTTAGACTATCAAGTGAGTATGCATTACAAGCTGCTGAAACTTGGAGAAATATTCAACATCCAAATATTGTATCATTAAAAGAAATTTTTGTTAGTAAAGAATTTGGTGATAATAGTTGTAAGTAAAAAAAAAACAATAATAACAATAATAATAATAATAATATAAAATTTTTATTTTATTTATTAATTGTATTTTTTTATTTTATTTTTTTAGCATTATTTTTTACATATGAATTTTTCCCAGGATCAGAAACATTGGAAAGTAAATATCTAAGTCAAAGTGGTAATCCATTAAGTGAAAGTGTATTATGGAGTTTTATATGTCAAATTACATCAGCATTAAAGACAATTCATTCAGCAGGATTAGTTTGTCGTGTAATTCATCCAAGTAAGATATTATTAACTGGAAAGAATAGGATTCGAATGAATGGTGTTGGTATATTTGATGTGGTGAATTTCGATACTCCACGTATTTTAGCACAGTATCAACATGAAGATCTATTGTTATTTGGTAGATTAATATTGACATTGGCATGTAGATCCGCTCAATCAACTACTACTACCAATCTTTCGAAATCAATCGAATATGTATCAAATCAGTATAGTAAAGAATTGTATAATCTAATTGTATATCTATTAACCAAACCAGTTATAAACCTACCAAATATCGATGAAGTGGTGTTGATGATTAGTGGAAGACTTTTGCAAGAGAATAATTATCTTCATACCTACACTGATGACCTCGAGACTGAACTCTCTAAAGAATATGAGAATGGTCGTCTCTTTAGATTGGTTACAAAGTTGGGTTTCATCAATGAACGTCCACTCTATGATATGGATCCACGTTGGTCTGAAACTGGTGATAGGTATCTAATCAAATTGTTTCGTGACTACATCTTTCATCAAGTCTACGATGATGGTACTCCTGTGCTCGACTTTTACCATGTTGTTGAAACCCTCAATAAATTGGATTGTGGTGTCGATGAAAAAATACTTTTAATGTCTAGAGATGAACAATCACTTTTGGTAGTCAGTTATAAAGATTTAAAAAAATGTATAGACTCTGCTTTTTCAGAATTGGTCTCTCAAAAATCTCATATCTAGATTTAAAAAAAAAAAAAAAAAAAAGAAAAATCCTTTCCAAAAAAAATTATAAACATTACATTTAAAAAAAAAAGAAAAAAAAAAAAAAGAAAAAAAAAAAAGAAAAAAAAAAAGAAAGAAAAAAAAAAAGAAAAAAAAAAAAAGAAAAAAATAACTAAACAAAAAAAAAAAAATAAAAAAATAAAAAACAATTTTTAAAAAAAAAAAAATAACCTGATTCTTTCTTTATTGATTTATCTTTTTTTAAATCTAGATATGAGATTTTTGTTTTTTTTTTTTTTTTCTTTAATTTTTAAAATGTTGTTTAATCATAAAAGTATATATTTTTTTATTTTTTTTTTTCCTTTTTAGAAATTTTTTTTTATAGATATTATTTAAGTTATAAGAAATAAAAAAAAAGATTTAAATTTTAATTTGAAAATAGTTACCACATTATTAAAGAAAATATCCTAAAATAATTATAATATTATTAATTATAATAGTATAAAAATAATTAAATAAAAAAAAAAAATTAAAAGAAGAAATAATTTAAAAAAAAATAAAAAATCTATTAATATAACGTTATTCGGGCTTTTCGTTTTTTTTTTTCGAAATTTTTTTTTTTTTCAAAATTTTTTTTTTTTTTTTTTTTGGGGGGCGGAAGAACTGTTTTTAATTTTTTTTTTTTTGAAATTTGATTATCTGTATAGCATCCATATCACAATGTCATCATCTGAAGCCGTCACCAGAGAATACACCATCAATCTCCACAAGAGACTCTACGGAACGTATGTAAAATGTTAATTGATATCTTATTCCTAGTCAATCTATCTTTAATCCATAGATTAAAGTAAATATAGATTCAGGATAAAGGATTATTACATTTTGCAAGGAGTCAGGTGTTTTGTATCTATTGTAAACAGTAGTAATAATATTATTACTGTTTCAATAGGGTATACAAGAGCAGATATTCTGCCACCTCTTTACGTAGTGGGGGTTGTGTCGTAACACAACCTACCATCACACCACTACGTACTTTTAGAGAGTCTTTATACTTTTACAATTCATCTGGTCCCCTTGTCAAATAAAATAAATATTTAAATAAAATAGATTGTTAACCATCATCATCATTTTTACTTCAAATCATTTAGTACCTTCAAGGATAGAGCCCCAAAAGCTGTCAAACAAGTCAAGCTCTTTGCTCAAAAGATCATGGGTACCAAAGATGTCCGTATTGATAACAAATTAAACAAATTCTTATGGAGCCAAGGTATCAAGAACGTTCCACACAGAGTCCGTGTCACCCTCTCAAGAAAGAGAAACGAAGATGAAAACGCAACTGAAAAATTATACACTGTTGCTTCATTAGTCATCGTCAAGAGCTTCAAAGGTCTCCAAACCAAAAAAGTTGCTGACAACTAAATGGTTTAATTAAA
>NC_007089.4:1543210-1573210 GCF_000004695.1 Dictyostelium discoideum AX4 | reverse complement strand
ACATCCAAAACAGGATAGCAATCAAATCCTCTCAACCAAAACCACAACAACAAACAAACAACCCAGCAAACAATAAGTCTGATAAACAATCAACCCAAGAGAAAAAAGCCCAATCAAAAAAGTCCTCTCAACCTCTTCCCCCCAAAAACCAAGCAGAATCTCAATCTGTCAAACCCACCACAACCACTACCACAACATCCAACGCCATCCAAAAAGACAATGCCAACAAAACGAGCACTAACATCCATTCATCCTCGGAAAACAGAGAGAAGACACCAAACATCCCTCCATCACATAAACGCAAGAACGAGGAAATCCACTCAAACAACGAGGTCACCCAACTCTCACCAACAATAAACAGAAGCAACCCTTACATCCCATCCACCCCTAAGACACCTGTCAAAAAAGAAAGGAAAGGAATCATTGAGAGCTTCATAGAGAGTATCTACCCTTCACCATCCAAACCGCAGCTATACGACTCCCAAGAGGAGATCGATATCATCTCATAATGGTAGTAATCAAAATCAACCAATGGAATGTCAGAGGTTGGGGCACTGACACCTCCTTCAAAAACAAAACAGACTTTATCAAATCCCAATCCCCCCCAAACTCATTGGCACTAACCATAGTCAATGAACTCAACGCCGACGCAACACAAGCACACCAGCTATTTCCTGGCTCCATCATTAGCGCAACCAACAGAGGCAACGGAATAGGAATACTAAACCACAACAACCAAAACATAAAACTCTCACCAATATTCATAATAGAAGGTAGACTAATAATATCAGACATTCTAATAAAAGATACCACAACGAGAATCTTGGCCATATACGCCCCGGCCCAACCTGATAAAAGAAAAACACTAGCTTCAACACTAAACAAACACTTCAACAACCAATACCACAACCTAACGTCTAACCCTAATAAAAACATCGACATCATAGCAGGCGACTTCAACTGTTTAGACTTCAATGACAATCACACATCAAATGATGACCAAGGCAACTTGACAACACAATCCCCAGATGAGATGGCCACAGTAATCGAAGCCATCAGAATTTCAAATAACCTAATGGATATGGACCAACTAAATAAAAGACCCACCTTCTCAAGAACGATACACAACACAAACAATAACCTCACAAGAATCTTGGAAAGGAGACTAGACAGAATATACCTTAACAATAGCATAATCAACTACAGCCAATTATACTTAAGGAACCTAATCCCCCCAAAAATTAATGACATACCTCTATCAGATCACAACTTCCTATCAACCACCTTCACTCTACCCAACATACAGATGAACAAGCGCAGATGGAGATTAAAAAAATCCTCAATCCTCTCAAGCATAATGCTTAAGAAAATAGACTTCCTACTTAACGATTATTCAAGGGAGCTGTCATCCAACCATAACTCTATTTCCTTCTCTCAACTCAACAGCTTACTAAACAAAATAAAACAACTATACACAGAATTTCAAAAACAAAATGACTACAACAATAAGGCAAACATCAAAAATCTAATCTCCCTACTAGAGACAGAATTTAAAGACCAAGCCTTCGCAACCCTTTCAGCAATAAATGAATCTAAAAAAAGAGAAGAACAACTTAAACAAGAATTGAACAACTATTGCGAAGAAACCTCACTCAAGTACATCTCCGCGAGAATCAAGAAAAGACACAATGATTTCACCATCAACGCAGTAAAAGATGCACAAGGTAGAACAATCAACAAACAGGAATTGATCGAAGAAGAATACGTAAAATATTACTCAAATCTTTATGACTACAAAGAAGATGACCCACCATCTCATTATGAAATGTTGGAAAATTGGACAGTGACCAGGGACTCAACATGGGACAACCTTGAAAATGAATTCACATCACAAGAGATCCTAGAAGTAATAAAACAATTGAACCCACACAAATCTCCAGGCCCAGATGGAATTCCAAACTTATTCTACATAACACACAAAGAAAAACTAGCTCCAATACTGGCCTCAGCATTCAACGACACTCTAAGAAATCCTCATCTAATTAGCAAAAATTACAAAGAAGGCCTCATTATCACGATACCTAAAAAGGGAGACCCCGAACTAATCAAAAACAGAAGACCAATTACACTGGCTAACTGTATATATAAAATCCACTCAAAACTAATAAACAATAGAATAATCCCAATACTAACGAAAGTGATCAACCACAATCAAAAAGGTTTCGTACCAGGCAGATTCATTCTAGATAATATCATATCAATGAACGAATTAATCAACTATTGTAATGATAAAAGAATTAACGGAATAATTACACTATATGATTTCGAAAAAGCTTTTGACTCGATCTCACACGGTTCAATACTCAGATCACTACAACACATCAACATTCCAACCAATATAATCAACCTGATAATGAATCTACTCACCAAATCTGAAGCAAGAATTGAAATTAATGGTAGAACTACTATACCCTTTGAGATCAAAAGAGGAGTTAAACAAGGAGATCCACTATCACCCACCCTGTTCGTCCTTGTAATAGAGGCTTTAGCTAGAAAAATTTTACAAGATGACCGAATTACTGGCCTTCCTCTAAACAACAGCAACCACAGAGAGAAATTCCAAAGCTTTGCAGACGACTCGGCTTCAATGGTCCCAGACTTTCAACAACTTGAATTAGTACTACAACACTTCAATTCATTTTGCAAAGCCACTTCCTCAAAACTAAACATCGACAAATCTTCATCAATTCTTATAGGCAACCCAGACAATACCAACCAAAGAATTCCAATATCTACAAATCCAGAAAGATACTTGGGATACTTCTTCACAGGCAAAGGGATAACAAGAAAAATGCCAGAAATATTAAACACAATAAGATCATCCTTAGTACTATGGAAAACCACTGACTCAACAATCAAAACCAAAACCAACATCCTCAAAGCATTCGCACTCTCTAAATTAACCTACTATTCATATGTAGAGAACTTTAAGGAAGAGGAATTAAACCAAATCAATAAATTAGTCGAATGGTTTTTATCGGCACCAAACAACAAAAATGCTAGTGGATTTCAAGTTATTAATTTAATGAGAACCAAAAGAGCAAGATACCCACTAAAAGTAGGGGGTTGGAACATTTGGAATATAGAATTGAGACAACTGGCGCAGAAACTTTGGATCATAAACCAGTTCATCCTAGCACTAGAAACCAAACAAACAAACTCATCGCATCACAAAAGCTGGGAATATCAGATCCAAAAAAACAAATTCACATCCAGATACCTAAAAGAAAACTTAGACGAATGGAACAAAATAAGAATAAAAAAAGCAATCTTCAACAATAATCTCACATCCATAAAAAACGAAAATGGACAACCACTTTCACTGGCAGAATGGTATACCACAATTCAAGACCAAAATTTAACCATCCCTAAAACGGAATTCCAATCATCTCTAAACTTAAGAGGCTACAGCTATAATCAACTCTTCAACAACATACTGAAGATAAAAGACCCTAAAACAAAAGACACAATGTTTAGATTCCATGCCAGATGCCTTCCAATAAACTACCTTCACAACAAACAATGTCCACTCTGCAAAGAAGATATGAGCAAAGACCCATACGGTCACCTGTTCTTCTCATGCAAGAAAACAAAACAATTCATAAAAATAAATAAACTCAAAAATTTCATCTATATTACCACAGGCAAAGGTAAAAACTGGCACCATACAAGAATTAGGCAAAATAACAATTTCATTAATAGAATAACTCCAAAATTATCACCGACAGCCAAAAAAGATCAAGAAGTGAATGCAGACTACGCCAACCACAGATTCCACAAAGAATACTTTGAATGGAACTATAAAGCAATAGACTATGATCTAACCAGATCATTCGCATATAGAAACCTAATGGCCCTTATCCTCCACAACATTTGGATTTGGATTTGCAATCAAATATACAGTGAAGATCCTTTAACAAATGAATCACTATCATACAGCTCCCTTCTAAAGAAATGGCACAAATTGGCCACTCTAGAATACATCAAAAAAGCAAAAGACCTGAAAAACTTATCAGCAAAAGACCATAATAATTTCAAAGACCCTAAGATCCTTCTCACCTCAACGATCAAGCTAAGAAAAACAACAGCTAATTACTATTGTATTCCAGAATCATCTCTCCCAAATATTATATCTTTTGATCAATTCATATGATTAAAATAACCCTTCAGCTTAAATGATAAGCCTATAAATAAATATTAAATAAAAACTCGTATTAACACAGATGGACATATATCAATCTTGTTAATCCAATATTAAAAAAAAAAAAAAAAAAAAAAAAAAAAAAAAAAAAAAAAAAAAAAAAAAAAAAAAAAAAATAAAAATACACCGCTTTTAGGTAAAAAAAAAAAATTTTACGAATTTCGGTTTATTAAAATGGTATGTTATTTTAGGTTAGGTAATTAATAATTAATTGGTGGTGTAATTGTTGGAATTGGTTCATTGGTTTATTAATTTTGCTGAAAACGCACAAAATAAAAAATACAGATTCTACTGGAATTATATAAACACAAATCTTGATCTAGTCAAAACACATGCATATTGGAACATAATCTCATTAGTTATTCACCAAATATGGATATGGATATGCAAATCATTATTTGACATCAATATAACTCAATCAATTGATAATCGGAACAATCAAATAAAAAACACAATACTAGATTATGATATATTAAAATCAAAATGGCACAAGCTAATTGGAATATTCAAGAACATTATCTATAACCAAAACTCACTTAAAAACAACTCACAAAAACTCAAAAAGAAACCCAATGGTCCTAAACCATCAAAAAATTTAAAAAAGAATGGAGCATAATCACAAATGAACCAATTCCAACAATTCCACCACCAATTAATTATTAATTACCCAATCTAAAATAACATTCCATTTTAAATTCACAAAAACTAAAAAACCTAAAATAAATAAATAAAAATAATATACTAATTGTATACTACAATAGTTTATTTATCAAAAAAAAAAAAAAAAAAAAAAAAGGTTTATTAAAACAAAAGATACGACGTTTAGATTTCATGCAAGATGTCTACCATTAAACTATATTCACCTTATAAATTGTATGCTATGTAATGAAGACCCATATGGCCACCTCTTCTTTAAATGTAAAAGAACATTAGAATATACAACCTATAGTTTGAAAAACTTTATATACATTACCACATGCCGCAGAAAAAATTGAAAACACCAAATAACTAGATCCAACAATAAAACCACCAACACAATTAAAACAATAATGCCTCCAAACATGAAGATGGATCATGAAATTAACATAGATTACGCAAACCTTAGATTCCATAAAGAATACTTCGAATGGGGATATAAATGTGTAAACTATGACTTATCCAGAACATTCAGCATATAGAAAAATAAAAGCGTTAATATTGCATAAAATTTAGGTTTGGATATGCAATCAACTGTATAGCGACGAACCGAACATAGATGAAAAACTCTCATACTCGAAGCTAACCAACAAGCGTTACAAACTAGCTATTCTAGAATAATAATTATTACTCTAAAAATAAAAAAAAAAATCGGCAAATAATTAACGAAATCATTTTGTTATAAATTTTCAAAATCAGGACAAAAATATCTCCTTCTACCAATTCATTTAATTAATCATCATCTGACTCCTTCGTAGTACCATTCCAACAGCAATATCTTAATAAAAATTAATAATTATGATAACAATTTTATATTTTAATTAAATTAAAATTCTATCCGATAATTTAAATTAAAAAAGAATAATACCTTAAAAATAACAATAATAATAATAATTTTCAAGGAAATAGTGGTAATAGAATGTTTAAAGGCCCAAAACCACAACAACAAACTATAACCCCACTTAATAATTATACACCTTAACCCAAAAAGAAAATAAAAAATGTATAAAAAATAAAAAAAATGACATCCAAAATCTATTAAATATATAAAAAAATATTAATTTAAAAAACTCTTATTTATTAAAGGACCAAAACAAGTAATATACATTTTTATAATTTAAATAGAATAAACCCAAATTTTTTTTTTTTCTTAGTAAATATAATTATAATAATAATAAAAACAATAATAATAATAATAATAATAATAATATTAATAATAATAATAATAATAATAATAATAATAATAATAATAATAATAATAATAATAATAATAATAATAATAATAATAATAATAATAATAATAATAATAATAATTAAACATGATAAAGTTTGGATATCAACTTAACTCAAAATGAATAAAAAAAGATTTCTATTTTAATTATAAGTTTTTTATTTGTTTTTTTTATTTTGTTTTTATTTTCTTTTATTTTATTTAATTACTTGTATCAAAAGAAGAGAAAGAAGAACTTTCATGTGGAAGAGGTAAACTATTTGCACAAAAATGATAAAATAATGGATAGTTTAAGAGATTGAGATAATCAGAGGTGTAAAGATCAGCATATCTTTGAACTTGCATAGAGAAGAAAGTTGATTTTGAACCATTTTTAAAGAGGGAACCAAAGTATTTGTTGTAGGCAAAGTTCAATTTATCATTTGTATTTTTAAGATGTTGATGGAGAACTTCAATATCTGGTGGGGTGGTTGATTCAGAATCTAAGCCTCTATAGATTTCAGCTCTAATGAATTCAAGATTCATCAAATGAATGGTTGTATCTTTTTGTTGATTCATAACCTCTAATTCATGTTGAAGTTCTGGTACAACCAATAGATTTCTCCATCCATGAGTTTTCTTTGATTTAATGATATCTGCAAAGATATGATCACCAATGTAAAGTACTCTACTACCTTTTGCTCCTGTTAATTTTTGGAATAATGATAAAGAACCACCATGATAAACTTTACCTTGTTCAAATCTATCCTTTACATTTGTAATTCTTAAATTACCAGTTTCAGTATCAACTTCTCTAATTGTTGTACCTTCTGAAAAGAATCTTGGTTTATCTGCACCAACAATAATAACATCTATTATTATTATTATTATTATTATTATTATTATTATTATTATTATTATTATTATTATTATTATTATTATTATTATTATTATTATTATTATTATTATTATTATTATTTTAAATTATATTAGTAATTGGATTTACAACTTTATTTATTTATTATTATTATTTTAAAATTGAAAAAAAAAAAAAATACATACCAAAATAATCTCTCCATGATTGATAGTTTGGATTATATCCATTCATCATATATGACATAACTTTATTTGTGTAATAAAATTCACTGTTTGTTAATAAGAATACTTTATTTTTATTTTGTCTTAATCTGTCAAAGAAAACTGGCATATCTGGTGTCTTTCTAATGTATCTATATATTTGAAAAAAAAAAAATTTAAAAATTAAGGTTTTGGTCCAAAAAAAAAAAAAAAAAAAAAATATTATTATTATTATTATAAATTTGACTAAATACCTTGGTAAATCATCTAATACTCTAGTTTTTAAACTACCATCATTATGAACCAAATCACAAGCTGTTCTGACATCTTGGAAAAGGTTTGAAAATGAGAGATCGCCTTCTGGTTGATGATTACTCTCATCGATTCTAACACTCTCAGAACCGAGACTACTTAATGGTGGTGAATTCATTTGTTGTTGTTCATCAGCGACTTCTTCAGTCAATCTTAATCCACTTTCTCTTTCTAAATGATCAACTAAATCTGCATATAAACATGCTTCTGGTAATGTAAATAATGTATTTAAAAGATAGAAACGACTATTAAACAATATATATTTTAGTAATCATTATAATTTAATTAGATTTATATATATATATAGATTATATGGAAAATAATAAAATAAAACATACTTTCTTGCGATTTCATCAGAACTAACTCTCATACTTGGATAAAATTCAGCGGTTCTATTTTTTGATAAAGTTGTTCTACCATGAACGCAAATGATAATGTTACCAAAACTATCAATTTTTAAAAGGTTACCAAGTTCTCTATCTAAAAATAAACCTCTAGTTGGGAAATTTGGATCATATTTTAATTTTCTAATTGATTTTGGATAACCAATATCAATGAGTTTATCAAGTACCATATCATATGCCAACTCTTCAAAATCTGGTGAATTATAAACTGCTAATGTATAATCCATATCAACTAATTTTGGTATTTTGGTATTTTGGTATTAATATCAATAAACTTTTGTTCTATCTATCTATCTATCTATCTATTTTTGAATTAATGAATAATAAATACATACAACCAAAGAATTCAATTCTGTCGAGTTTAATATCTCTATTTACAAATACTCTTCTTAATTTCTCTCTTTTATGAATTGGTGGAAGACTTGATGCTGGTAAATCCTTATAGTTATTTAATTCTTCATCTGTTGGTGGATTTGATAAATCATCTAAAAAATAATTTTTAGAATATTAATATTAATAATTTTGATTACAATTTCAATTTCAATTTTTTTTTTTTTTATTTTTTTTTTTTTTTTTTTGGAAATTACTTACTTAAGCTGTATGCTGAGAATAATTTTGTTGGTGATTTTTTACCCATTGCTACTTGTTCAGCTGAAAATTTTCTAGGAATCATTTAAAAAAAAAAAAAAAAATTAAAGAAAAAAAATAAAGAAAAAAAAAAATTTAAAGAAAAAAATTAATATCAAGTTTAAATAGTATTTTTTTTTATTAATATTATTTATATTATTTTTTGCTTAAATTATTTATATTATTTTATTTGTATTATTTTATTTATATTATTTGTTTTATTTTATTTATATTATTTTATTGATTATTACTGTTATAATTTTTTTATTTTTTTTTTTTTATTTTAGGGTTAAATAATAAATAGACCAACTAATAAAATACCATTTATTAAATATAAATACTAATAATCAACAATGACAATAAATATAAATGGTTTTAATTATTATTTTTTTTTTTTTATAATCTTAAAGGGATTATAAAAAATATTCATCATGTTTTTTTATGTGGGTTCATTAACCACTATTTGCACAAAAAAGGATAATACTGATGAAAATAAAAAAATAAAAAAAATAAAAAAAAAATAAATAAAAAAAAAAAAATTAAACAAAACAAAACAAAAAAAAATATTTATCAATAACAAATTACAATATAAAAAAAAAAAAATAATAATAAAATAATATAAATAAAAAGAAAAAAAAAAAAAAAAAAAAAGGTATTGTAATAAATAAAAAAAAAAAAAAAATGAAAAAAAAAAATGAAATAATATTTAAACACATACTCTTCATCTTGTCTTCTTTTATCCATTAATAAACCAGAACTTGAAGTTCTTAAACCAGTTGTTAAATGTGGTTTTTGATGTGGTGGTGTTGAAACATTATTATTATTATTATTATTATTATTATTATTATTTTCTGCCATGTTGTTGATAATTTGAATTTTAAATAAATGAAAAGAATTTTTTTTTTTTTAAAATTAATTTCAAATTGATCAAAATTAAAAAAAAAAATTAAAAAATTAAAAAAAAAAAAAATAAAAAAAGAATAAAAATAAAAAAAAATCAAAAAAAACAATTGTTTCATTTTTTTCTTAATCTTGACACTTTTTTTTTTATTTTTTTTATTTTTTTTCATATTTATTTAATTTATTTTTAAAATTTACATATATTTTTTTATATAGATATTTTTCAAAATAAATAAAAAAATAAAAACAAATTAAATAATTAAACTACCCTAAAAATTTAAAAATAGATAAAATTCATCTTTTTTTTTTATTTTTTTTTTTATTTATTCATTTTTTTATTTGTTTATTTATTATTAATTCTTTTTTTTTTTTATTTAATTATTTAGTTTTCAAAAAATTCAACTAAATTTTTTACCTTTATTGAATTATTATAATCATAGTTTAAATTAAAAGAGGGAGATTTTGATAAAATATTATCACTGTTAGAATTTGAGGAGTTATTATTATTAATAATATTATTATTATTATTATTATTATTATTATTATTATTATTATTATTATTATTATTATTATTATTATTATTAATATCAATATTATTATTATTATTATTACTATTGTGATTAATAATGTTTTCTTTATTTGATTCAGATATTGTTGAAATTTGTCTCTTTAGATGCACACTTTTTATATTAACCTTATTGTTTGAAGATTTGTTTAAATCAATACTACTAAAACTTCTTTTATTTGGAGATAAACACGCTTTACGACGGTTAATTAAATTATTAATATTAATATTATTATTATTATTATTATTATTATTATTGTTCAATATTGGGGAAAAAGTAGATGTTGAGTTTAATGAGCCAATATTATTTGGTGAAGTTGATCTAATGGTCGATGGTGATGATGTAAATGATGGTGATGATGCTGTTGATGATGTTGTTGATGATGGTGATGATAAATATTGTTGTTGTTCAATTGGTAAAAAACAACTACTAAAATTATTATTATTATTACTATTATTATTATTATTAAGTACTGTAGTATTTGAATTTATTATAGATGATAAGGATGATGAAGAGGAAGATGGTGATGAATTTTTAATATTACTATTATTATTATTATTATTTTTATTATTATTATTATTATTATTATTATTATTATTATTATTATTATTATTATTATTATTATTATTATTATTATTATTATTATTATTATTATTTTTATTATTATTATTTTGAATTTCATTTTTAGAATTAATGTATTCAGTTATATTTGAAGTTGTAATTGATGGTAAATTGTTTAAAGAATTTGGAGAAGAGTTTAATTTTGGAGAGATAGTTGGTGTTATTAATGATGATGATGCTATTGATGGTGAAGATTGTGAAGAGTTTAAGTTTGGTGAAATTATGATTGTTTGAGTTTTAGTTGATATTGATGAGGTCGATGTTGATCTTCTACTTGCCATTAATTTTTGAGGTGAAATTTGAATTGACTCTGGTAATGGTGTTTCAACAATTGGAAAATATAATATTTTTTGAGTTGATTGATTTGTTGAACTATTATTACTATTATTATTATTATTATTATTAATAATAGTATTAATAGTAGTGTTATTAAAATTATTGGTAATAGTATTATTATTATTATTATTATTATTATTATTATTATTATTATTATTATTATTATTATTATTATTATTATTATTATTTATTTGAGTTGGTGGCATTAAAGGTAAACATGGTGAGGAAGAAGAAAATGAAGAAGAAGATGATCTAGAATATTTTGTAATTGGTAAATTTGTTAAATTTGTTAAATTTGTAAATGAAGTCGAGATGAAAGATTTTGAAGTTTTTTTCTTTGTAGGTGTTGTAGATAATGTACTATTAGTTGTATCGCTATTTGAACTATTTGGATTACTATCAATTGTAAGTTGTAAAGTTTGTTGTTGTTGTTGTTCTTTTTCCATAAAAGCCAACATTGAATAACTTCTTTGTGAAGTTGACATTGATGAAACTTGTATCGAGGGTGAAATTGAATCTGCTATTGCGGATGTTGTTGTAGTTGAATTAAAGTATTGAGTCGATGATCTTTTCGATGATAATGGTGATACTGTTGATGATGTTGGTATAACTTCGGTAGTAATATTTAAAATTGGCATTTCAATTGTATTTACAATATCATCATTAATTTCACTACTTTTACGACGTCCACCACCATTACCATTATTATTATTACTACTAATATTTTTATTATTAATATTATTTTGATCTTTTATAAAATTTGGTAAATTATTGATCATTTTTGGAGAAACTACCGTTGAAGAACATGATAAAGAGTCATTTAAAATTTGAAGTGCATCATCAATTTCTTTAATTGCATCATATAATTGTTTATTATTATTATTATTATTATTATTATTACTACCATTTGAGGAAAAACCCATCTTTTGGATTTCATTTATTTCATTTTCAAGATTTAATACAGATTGGCAACTATTTCTTTTTAAACTATTATTGTTATTATTATTATTATTATTATTATTATTAGTATTATTACTACTATTATTATTATTATTACTATTATTATTATTATTATTAATATTATTATTATTATTATTATTATTTTTATTATTATTATTATTATTATTATTATTATTATTATTATTATTATTATTATTATTATTATTATTATTATTTATTTCATTATTATTATTATTGGTATTATTTATTTCATTATTATTTTTTAAAGTTGGTGATAAATTTTGAATTGGTGGAGTTGTTGTAGTTGAATTTGAAATGATTACTGATATTTTATCTTTTGAAGAATTATCTAATAATTTAAATATTTTTTCATTAGTTTCAGATAATTCTTTATTTTTTTCTTCCAATTGTTTATTTTCATTTC
Source organism: Dictyostelium discoideum AX4 (assembly GCF_000004695.1). Classification (NCBI taxonomy): domain Eukaryota; phylum Evosea; class Eumycetozoa; order Dictyosteliales; family Dictyosteliaceae; genus Dictyostelium; species Dictyostelium discoideum. Next base: position 1,560,816 of record NC_007089.4, on the reverse strand, counting down.
TAAAATATTGTAATTGTTGTTTTAATAATTCCATTTCATTTTTTAATTTATCGTTTTCTTCAATGATTTCATAATAATTCTTTTTATTTAATCCTATTGAAATACCACTAGTTGAAGTTCTATTTAATCTTGATGGTGAATATTTTGTAAATTTAATTTCACTATTTGAATTTGTTCTTGGTGTATTAGTGGTACCAGTATTATTTGAACTATTATTACCACTACAACCACCACCACTAATACTGCTTCCACCACAACCACTATTTACACCTTCTTCTGAAATTGTGGTAATATTATATAAATTATTATTATTATTATTATTATTTGTTAATAATGGTAATGAAACTGGTAATGAAGGTGAAGGTGATAATTTTGGGGATTTGTAAGGTGATAAAGATTCATTTGAAATTGAAGTTGTTGGTTGTGATTTTAGTATTGGTGAAGAAAAGAATGATTTTATTTTTTTACCAACACTCATTCCACCTAAACTATTAATATTTGATCCATTATTATTATTATTATTATTGCTATTATTGTTTGAATCATCAATAGATGTAAATGACATATCTGATAATACCTCATTATTAATATCTGAATTATTATTATCAATATTATTATTATTATTATTATTATTATTATTATTATTAATTATAAATTGATCATTATTTAAATTTTCAAAATCTTTTTCTTTAATTGTATTTGTATTGTAATTATTATTATTATTATTGTTGTTGTTGTTATTAATATTATTAATATTTTGCTGATTATTCCAATTTTTAAAAACTGAAATTCCTTTCTTTAAAATTGATTTTCTTGGAGTATCTTTAAAATCATCATTATTTGGTAATGTACTTAAACTATTAATATTTATATTGGGAACGGTATTGGTATTATTATTAATATTGCTATTATTATTATTATTAGTAGTAGTATTATTATTATTGTTTACTCCATTGAAATTAGTTTTTTTTATACTATTATTTATATTTTCACTTTTTTTAATTCCTGACATTATTTTTTATACAAAAATAAATAAATAAATAAAATTTCTAATTTTGTTATAAAAAAAAATAATAATAATAGAAATGGTTAGTATTTATTTTTATTTTTAACAATGAGATATATATAAAATACATTTATTTCAAAAAAAAAAAAAAAAAAAAAATTTTAATAAAAACAAAATAAATAAAAAAATATTTTTTGACTATATTATTTGAATAAAAAACATTTGAAGTATTTTTTTCGAAATACTAATTCCATTTTTATTAAAATATATTTTAAATGGTTATAACAGGGTAGTAGTGTGTGTTATTTTCACAAAAAAAAAACAAAGGCAAAAACAAATAATACTTTTATGGGGTATAAGAAGAAAAAAAAAAAAAAAAAAAAAATTAAAAAAAAAAAAAAAATAGTAATTAAAAAGAAAAACATACATTTTGAAAATTATTGATAATAAATATATACACATATATTTATTATATACTATTTATTTACAAATTATCATCAAAAAAAAAAAAAAAAAAAAAAAAAAAAAAAATTTTTTTACATAAAAAAAAAAAAAAAAAAAAAAAAAAAAAAAAGATAAAATTTTTAATATAGGGTAAATAAATAAGATAAATGTAATTATTTTACTTATTGATTTTTATTATTGATGGGTGGTGAATAAAATAATTTATAATATAAAAAAAATTAAATATTATAAAAAAAAAAAAAAAAAAAAAAAATATATAGTAATATAAAAAAAATAATAAAAAAATAATAAAAAAAAATAAAAACAATAATTATGAATTACACACTTTCAAAAACAGACAATACACCTCTCTATTAAAATTATAGGATATAAATGGAAATGATGATAAAATTGTTTTTTTTAAAATTTTTTTATTGATGATGAGAATAACAATTTTTTTGATTATAATAATTAAATAAAAAAATAAAAAAAAATAAAAAAAAAAAAAAAAAAAAAAGATAAAAATTTATTAATAAATTATAATTAATAATGATAATGATAATGTGACAAAGAATTTTTTTTTTTTTTTTTTTTTTTTTTTTTTTTTTTTTTTTTTTTTTTTTTTTTTTCCCAATTAGAGGGAGTTAATATTGTGTGCTTGAAAATGTGTGTGTGATAATGTGAGTGGGTGATAGTGTGTTTGTGTGTTATTTTCCTTAAATTATTAAAAAATTTTTTATTCTCTTTCTAAACACTCATAATTACCAAATAATTATTATTTGTTTTAATAATTTAAACCGATCTAATAGGCTAAAAATAGGGTTAGAGATTAAAAAAAAAATACATGTTCAATATTAATGATAAACAAAACAATGCATTGAGTGTATCACTATCACTATTATCAATATCATTGTTTTTTTTATTTTTTTTAATAATAAAAAAAAATAAAAATTAAAATATAAAAATTTGTTTTTATTATTAATAATATTATTATTGAGAGGGTTGGTTAGTGGTGTTATTATAGAGTGTTCAATTATTTATAAATAATACGAAAAATTTCACCCACTTTCACAATTGTCTTTATCACTTACACAATCCAAAATAGTAATTGTTATTATTATTTTTATTATTTTTTATTATTTTTATTTTTATAATTATTATTATCATTATCATTATTATTATTGAGGTGGATTGAATTGTTGTTGTTTTTTGTTGTTTGTTGTTGTTTGTTGTTGTTATCATTAATTATTTTTCTCATTCAACAAGATATATAAAAATTTTGTTGCTATAATTTATTGGGATTCTATTTTATTGTTGTTATTGTTGTTTTTTTTTTCTTTCCTATTTTAATATATTTATTTATTTATTTATATTATTATTTTTTTATTATACAACTTTTTTTTTTTATACAACTTTCAATGTGGGGTATAGAATAATAATGATAATAATATAAAACAACCAATTAAAATGAATTAATAAAATAAAAAAAAAAATAAAAATAAAATTAATTTGTGGTATCAACCATATTTTTGTATATAAAAAAAAAAAAAAAAAAAATGATATTATAAATATTTTTTTATTTCTTTTTTTTTTTTTTTTTTTTAATACATTAAATTTTAATTAATTATTTTTGGTTATTGTTAAATTATTTTATTGTTGTTATTTATTGTTTATTTGATACTAGTAGTGGTTGAAGTAGTTTATATAATTTTTATATTATATACAATATTTTTATAATTTACTTTGAATTTTATTATTGTTATCTTGTTGTTGTTGTTGATTCATTTTTGTTAAAAATTCAGAGTATTTTTTACCTGCTATGGGTGATGTTGAAGTTGAAATATTATTATTATTATTATTATTATTATTATTATTATTATTATTATTATTATTATTATTGTTATTATTATTGGTGTTAGTATTATTGATATTTTTATTTGTATTTGATAATGGAGGTGGTGTAATTTGAAGTTTCCATAAAGCTTTTAAAAATTTATCTGTTGAAGTTGATCTCATTAAATTCAAACCCATTTCATCAGTTCCGTTTGCATAATGAAAGAAATGAATTAATGATGTTGCTGGTATTGAAAAGTTTAATTCTGTAATAATTAAACCATTCTTTTGTTTTGCATTACATGTTACAATACCTAAAAAATTACCTTTTCTTTAAATTTTTAATAATAATAATAATAATAATAATAATAAACTATTAATACATGTGTTGTTGTTGTTATTATTGAAAAAAATAAAAAATAATAATAATAATATAAATACATACAAATCGAATAAACCACCACCACTATTACCACTATGAACAGAAGCAGTAGTTTGATAAGAAACTGCACAATTATCAACATAAACTATATTTGAAATTATACCTTTTGTAACTGAAATTGGTGGATTTTGAGTTGGAGGTATTAAAGGATAACCTAAAACAAAAACACTCTCTCCATATTTTGGATTTAAAATTGGATTACAAATAACATGTTGAAATTTAATTGGTTCATGTTTTTTTTGATTATTATTATTATTATTATTTTTATTATTATTATTATTATTATTATTATTATTATTATTATTATTATTATTATTATTATTATTATTATTATTATTATTATTATTATTATTATTATTATTATTATTATTATTATTATTATCGTTTAATAATATTGATAAATCATGTTGATCGATTTTAATTAGCGCTATATCTAAATGAGTATGTGAAATATATTCAATAGTACCTTTACACCAAATAAATGAAGAATTTGATGATTGATGTAATGATGATGATTGATTATTATTTATTATTGAATTTGAACTTATTCTTAAATCTACTTTTTTATCTTTATACAATTCGATTGGGAATGGTTGTGGTTGTTGTTGTTGTTGTTGTTGTTGCTGTTGTTGTTGGGATGATTTTGTTTGTTTTGTTTGATTCGTTTGTTGTTGTTGTTGTTGTTGTTGTTGTTGTTGTTGTTGTTGTTGTTGTTGTTGTTGTTGTTGTTGAATTTGTTGCTGAATTAAAGGTATTGAAGGTATAATTAAATGAGCATTTGTTAAAATATAACCAGATTCACTTATTAATACACCAGAACCCCATGAATTTTTAAATTGAACTAATACAATTGAATTTTGACAATCATTTACAGATTGTTGAATTGGATCGAAACAGCTCACTGATAAACTATTTGATAATCTATATTTAGGATAAATTGATAATTGTGATTCAATTCTAGGTAGAAAACTATGAATTGGTAATACAGGTGATAGTGTGAATGGTAATTTATCATTCTTTGATCTAATTGGTGGTGCAATGAATCCAATTAACAATCCATCTTTATTAAATACACCACTACCTTCATTACCTGGTAATGATCTAGCATCAATTAAAAACAATGATGAAGAAGATGATGATGATGATTGAATACAATTACAAACTATACCATTACTAATTGAATTTAAAAACATGGTTGGTGATATAAACCCGAATGGACTACCAACAACATAAACACTATTACCACTCCTCACATCAACACTATTACCAATTATAACTGATGAATTAATTCTTTGCTGTTGCTGTTGATGTTGATGTTGTTGATGTTCAATTTGTTGCCGTTGTTGTTGTTGTTGTTGATTAATAATTAATGATGATTTATCATTAATTTCTAAAACTATTAAACCAAATGAGGATTCGAATCCTGATGATTGGTTTGATAGTATGAAATGATTTTTTAATTGATTTAAGGTATTTATTGTTTTTTGACTACAACTAAGGTAATCTATAAATTTACATGATCTCCATGAATTAACTGGGTCATAAATTTTATCATCACTATAGTCATTATTATTATTATTTTCATTTACATTATTTCTTATATTAATTATATCACTCTCTAAAATTATATCTATATTAATTAATGATAAAATCTTTTCAATTGAATTTTTGGTATTTTTTGTTATATTAGATTCTGTCATTTGATTATTGTTATTATTATTATTATTATTATTATTATTATTGTTAATATTTCTTTTATTGTCATTTTGTTGTTGAAGAATGAATGGTAAAAATATAGTTGGTGATGTAATAATTAAACCTTTTTCTAAATCTAAGATAAAACCACTACAACTGAATATAATTTTTCCATTTCTGTAAAATATTTTTTTTTTTTTCAAGACATTTAGATTTTTTTTTTTATTTTTTTATTTTTTTATTTTTTTTTTGGGGAGATATTTTGTGAAAATAAAAATTTGGGAAAAATAAAAATTAATTTAAGTGAAACAATTTTTAGGAATAGATAATAAAAGAAAATAAAAAATTCTGAAAAAAAAAAAAAAGTTTTGGGAGTGTGTGTGTGTTACATATATTTAGTGAAAGATATTTTTGATATTAAAAGAAATATTTACGATGAATATGAAAATGATCTTGATCTAGTAGATTGTAAATTGGGATTTGTTCCATTACTTTGATCAATTCCTGATACTCTTACAATACAACATGATCTTCTTAAATTTGGTATTCTTTCTTCCTCTAAATTAAATTTATTACTGTAATTGTAATTGTTGTTGTTACTGTTGTTGTTACTGTTGTTATTGTTGTTGTTGTTGATATTATTTATAAAATCACTTCCATTGCTGCTAAAATTATTAACCATTATTATTTATTTTAATTTGTTATTGAAAATTATTTTATATTGTATCCCTTAATTAACAAGGATAATTAACAAATGAAAAATGAATAGTTTTTTTTTTTTTTCTTTTTTATTTTATATTTTTTTTTTTTTTTTTTTTTGGATATATGAATGGGTGGTGTGGATGTGTGTGTTTGAAATAATTTTTTTTTTTAAAATAAAAAATTTTGTTTTTGGATAAACATTTTTTAAATTAAAAAAAAAAAAAAAAAAAAAAAAAAAAAAAAATTAAAAAAAAAAAAAAAATTTAAAAAAAAAAAAATGAAAAAAAAAAAAAATGAAAAATTAAAAATTTTCACACTCTGTGGTGCCATTGTCTGTCATCATCAAACCATTATATTTTTAAATAACAATTTAATAATAAACTACCATAAAAACAACAACAACAATAACAATACCAATAACAATAACAATAATAATGACTTTTTTAAAATATTTATTAATTCTTTGTACTATTTTTTTAATGGTTACAAATTCCTTGTCTGAAGAAATTGATAAAGAATTTAATATTAAACCAGAAGGTAATTTAGATACTGTTGAATTAGTTTTAGTAGGTTGTGGTAGTAGTAGTATAATTTATTATTAATAATATTTTTTAATTATGATTTTTTTTTTTTTTTTTTTTTTTTAAAAAAAACTGTTTAATTAATTTAATTTAATTTATTTAATTTATTTTAGGAAAATTATAAATGTATTTTTAGTTTTGCTGCAACAGGTATGATATTTATATTTATTATTTATATTAAAAAAATAATTTATTATACTTTTTTTTATTTTTTTTATTTTTTTTTATTTATTAATACATCAATCATCATTATATTTTTAATTTTTTTTTTTCAGGAGGAACAAATGAAAATTGGAAAATATTTTTAACAACTGAAAATGGTGTAGCAACATGTTTTATTGGTAGACCAAAACCAATATCTTATTTATTCTTTAAACAATTTTCAGCTCAATTAATTAATACAAAAACTGGAAAATCAAATATTATACCAGAAATTAGTGACAACTCTGGTATAATGCCACTTGGTGATCAATACATTTTAACCTCTGATAATAAAGTTGTACAATCAAATAATTTCGCTGGAAATTTAGCATTTTTAGTTTTAAATTCTGATAAATAAATATAAATAAATCATCAATATAAAAATGTTAAATTTAATTATATAATAATTGTTTATAATAAATTTTATTTATTTTATTTAATTATTTCAAAAGTTAATTGATTCTTTTTTATTTATTTTTATTATTTTATTATTTAATTATTGTTTTTTTTTTTTTTTTTTTTTTTTTTTTTTTTCATTCTTTTTTTTTTTTTTCATGTCTTTGATTATTATTAAAATACTATTCCCCCACCCAAATCAATTATCTTTTTGAAGAATTTAATGAATTTTTCTTTCTATTTGGTGTATCTAAATTTGAAGCTGAACCAGAGATTGAAAAACCACAGAGCCAAGTGTAGAACCTTGTCCTGATAAAGTTGGTGTTTGAGGTGGTCCAAAGAGATTACTTGATGAGGTTGATAATGAATTTAAAGAGTTTGATGATGAGTTAGAACTCCCAAATAAACCACCACCACTGTTATTATTAGTGATTGATCCAATTGCTAATGGTGGTATAACGATTGAATTTGATCCACCAATTGAGCTACTTGTACTACCACTACTTGAAGTACTACCTAAACTATTATTTGTAGCTGTACTCCCAAATAATCCACTTCCACTACCACTACCTAAACTACCTAAACTACCTAAACTAGAACCACTACTACCACCACTACTATTATTACTTGCCAAACTATTATTATTATTATTATTATTGGTTAAGCCAAATGACGTTGTTGTTGTTGTTGATGTTGGATTAAAAAAAGATGTTGATGTTTGTATTGGTTGAAATGTTGATGATTGTAAATATTGAGATTGTTGTGGGTTTTGTTGTTGTTGTTGTTGTTGAGATTGTCTTCCATACATTGAAGATCCAAATAATGATGATTGTGATGATAAAAGATTTGATGATTGTGAAAAATGAGAATGATGAAGACTACTACTACCATGATAATCTGTTTTTTCATTTAATTTTGGTTGTTTTAGAAATGGATTATAATTTTGATTATAATATTTTTTTTTATATAATAAAAAGTGTTTTTTATGTCTTTCTAATTCTGTTACTAAATTATCCACTATATATGCTAAATTTCTTAATATAATTTGATTTGATTGTAATGTTGATATAAATGCTATAAATAAAAGAGAGAGAGTGTGTGTGTGTGTGTGTGTGTGTGTGTGTTTGTTAATATTTATATTTATATATGTATTAGTTTTTTTTTTTTTTTTTATATGATATTGATATATTACATTCTTGAAATGATAAATTTTGAGATTGTGATTTATTAGTTGGAGTAACACATAATATAGTTTGTTTAATACGATCAATTTTTTCAACTAAACTATCAACGATAATTTCCATCTCTTTTGAAGGTCTTGCTTGTGAAAATGGTGAATGAAATTGTGTTGATAAAAGATGAACTTGTTCATTCACTGAATTCAATGGTTTTGCTAATGATTCTTCTAAATATTTAAATGATTGAATATGAATATCGAAATTGTTAAATAAATTATCCATAACTGATGCAACTTGATCCAACCCAATCGATATTTCATTTATCTTTGTATCATAATTTGAAAATGAATTCATTAATGAATTATTATTTATAATCATTTTACTATCATTTTAAAAATTAAATAAATTATTAATATATTATTGTTGTTGTTAATTAATTGATATATTTACTTGTACATACTTTAAAATTTGTAATTCATTCTTTAATTGTGGTGGTAAATCAGAGAATTTAGTTGATTCTGTAATTAAAGGTTGTTGTGGTTGTTGTTGTTGTTGTTGTGGTTGTTGTACTGAAGTAGAGCCGAATAGACCACCACTAACACTACCACTACCACTATTGGGTTGACCAAATCCAATTGAAGATTGACCACCAAATAGACCACTACCACTTGTTGATGTTGGTAATGTTGTACTTCCAAATAGACCACCACCACCTTGTGGACCAATACTTGATGTAAGACCTCCACCACCACCACCACCAAATAATCCACCACCACCAGTTGATGTTGGTGCTACTGCTGTACTTGTACCAAATAATCCACCCCCACCAGTTGATGTTGGTGTTACTGCTGTACTTGTGCCAAATAATCCACCACCAGTTGATGTTGGAGCTATTGATGTACTTGTACCAAATAATCCACTACCACCAGTTGATGTTGGTGTTACTGCTGTACCAAACAAACCACCACCTGTTGTAGTAGAGGCTTGTCCGAATAGTCCACTTGTTTGAAACATTTCTTATTTTGAAATGTTAATTATATATATGTATAAATATAATACAATGAAGGGTTAAAAAAAAAAAAAATAAAAAAAAAAATAAAAAAAAAAAATGAAAAATAAAAATTCAAATTTCGACTTCTAAAAAATTTTTTTTTTTTTTTTTTTTTTTTTTTCCAAACTTATTTTTAAACACTTTTAAATTCCAATTTTTTTTGATTAAATAATTCCAAAAATAGAAAATAATTTACAGAATATCTCAAATTATACCATAATTTTTTAAATTATTATATTTAATTTTTAATTTTTATTAATTAAATAATAATAATAAATAAAAAAAATTATTAATAATGAATTTCTATATGCATTTAGATTTTTATTAAAAATTATAAAGAATATGCCAATAATCTTGTATCATCTTCTCTTTTAATTTCTTCAAAAAAATTTGGTTGATTGAATCTATTTTGGTGATATGGTGATGGTTGAGGAGTATTGTTACAACTTGATATAGTATTATAATTAAAAATATCAATCTCTGATGTATTAATACTACTTCTACTTTCAATTCTATTCATTGAAATTGATCCATTATTTTCATCATTATTTTTATTTACCAATTTTGACAAAAATTCTATTTTTTTTTTTTTTTTTTAATTTTAGTATAAATTATTTTTTTTTTTTTTTTAATTTTTTAATTTTAAATAATTACTTATTAAAGTCATTATTGGAAATACAAGTTTTTATATAAATAAATAAATTAAATTTTGAAGATTTCTTCTTTTTTAGGTCTCTAGTACTTTTATTTGTATTTGTATTCTTTTGATTGTTAAAAGAGCTACTCGGCATTTAAAAAAAAAAAATGATTAAAATATTTATAGGTATTTTTCCTTTACTTTTTTTTTTAATTTTTTTATTTTTTTTTTTTTTTTTTATTATATTATTATTTAATGTAAAATTTAATTTTATTATTGAAAAAAAAAAAAAAAAATGGAAAAAATGGAAAAAAAAACAAATAAACATATTTATAGTTATAGTTAACCCATTTTTTATTTTTTCTCACTGTTATTTTTGGATTATTACCCAATGTTTAAATTTACGTCATTTATAATAATATCCAATTTTTTTTTTTATTTTCTAATCATTAATTTTTTAATTTTTATTTTTTATTGGATAAAACCATTTTGGTGTGTATGGGAGAGATGTATTTAAAAAATAAAATAAAATTAATATTATTTTTTTTTTTATATTTTTTTTAATTTTTTTTTTTTTTTTTTTTATTACCAAACGTGGGTTGAGATATATTATTTTTCCCAAAAATAAAATTTGTTTTAACCTAACTTTTTAGATTATCTTTTTTTTTTTTTTGAGATTTTTTATAATAGATTTATGAAACCTCTTAAAAAATATACATAAATAGTATATATCTATTAAACTTATCAATGGTAAAAAATGTAAAAAAAAACAAAACAAAACAAAACAATCTAATCAATTATGAAAAGTTAAACATACAATGATTTATTATTATTATTATCAAATCATAATTTTATTATTTTTTTTTTTTATATTAATAATTATTGGTGAAATTAATACATATAAAATTTTTGAATCTGTTTTCCCAAAAATAAAAAAAAAAAATAAAAAAAATTCACACACATGGGAGGAAAAAAAAAAAAAAAAAAAAAAAAAAAAAAAAAAAAATGAAGGCATAAAATGAGGAAATTTAAAGAATATACAAGTTTAAATTATTTATTAAGTTTTTTAATTAATTGTTGATATTTTTGTTATTTTTGTTGTTGTTGTTGTTGTTTTTCTTTTAATGCTTTAAATTCATTTATATAATCAATAATATCTTTATCTTCAGTGACTTGAATTGGAGTTTCATCATCTTTATTTTTAGCATCTAATGGCGAGCCAGCATCTAATAGTATTGGTATTAATTCACCATCTTCACACATTACGGCTAAATGAAGTGGTGTATTATCGTCAATGTCACCAATGGAGAGGTTTGCACCACGCGATATTAAAAACTTTACAAATTCAACTTCACCTCTACGAACAGCTTCAAGGATTGGTGTTGATCCATAGTTATTCTCTGCATTGATATCTACACCTTTGTCTAGTAGATATTGACCAATTGCTATATTACCCATACGTGCTGCAAAATGTAATGGATGAAGTCCACCGAAATCACCTTCTTCTAAATTTACATTACCAGAATCAATCATCTTTTTAACATCTTCAAAATTACCATTTATAATTGCTTCATGTAGTTTTGGTAATTCCGTACTTTGATTTGAACTATCGTTATTACTATTACTATTATCGTTATTATATTCTTCAGTATTATTATTTGAATCTGTTTGTGTTATTTCTACAGAGGACATGTGTGTGTGTTTTTTTTTTTTTTTTCTAAAATTTAAAATTGTTTTTCTTTTCTTATAATTCCTTTTCTCTGTTATTATCTTTTATTTTGAAAAACACCCAAAACATTGATTAAATAATAAAAAAAAAAAAAAAAAAAAAAAAAAAAAAAAAAAGAATTTTTCGTTTTTTGAAAAAAAAATAAAAAAAATAAAAAAAAATTTATTTTTAAAAATAAAAATAATTTTTTTTTAAAATAGAAGATGAACCAAATATAATAATTTTATTTGATTTAATAATAATTATCGAATTGTAACAAAATAAAGTTAAAACTACATTGAGAATCTAAATTTTTTTTTGAAAAAAAAAAAAAAAAAAAAAAAAAAAAAAAAAAAATTAGTAACTGAGGTATTTTGTTTTTTAAAATTTTTTAATAAATTAAAAATTACTAACCCTTTACCACCAAGGGGAGCACCACCATTTGGAGAAATACCACCACCACCACCACCACCACCACCTGGTGTTTTTGGGTCTTTTGAACCATCTCTAATTTTACCTTGAGGTGCTGGAGAAGGGTCTCTATATATAAAACCAAACATTTTAATATGAATTTGAATTATTGAAATGTAATTTTTTTGAAATGAAAAATAAAAAAAAATGATTCAGATTGAATATATAAAAAAGAAAAAGGAAAAATAAAAAATAAAAAAAAAAAAACAATAATAATAAAATCCCAATTCTTTTGGTCCCAAAGATATTTCAAAAAAAAAAAAAAAAAATAAAATAAAAAAAAAAAAATATCTTGTTTTTTTTTTTTTTTTTCTTTTCAAATAAATTACCAATGTTGCATCCCAGTATTTTTAAATAATAATTATATATATAGAATTTTTATTTTTTTTGGATTTAAATGATTTAAAAAAAAATAAAAAAAAAAAACCAAATTTTAAAATTTAATAATAGTTTTTTTTTTATTTGTTTATAAAATGTATATTGGGAAAATAAAAAATTTCTCTGTAATCATAATAAAAATATTTGAAGAAAACTCTTCTGACCTTTAAAAAATAAAAAGGTTTTTGTTAAAAAAAGAAATGTGATTTTTTCATTTTTTTTTTTTTTTAATTTTTTTTTTAATCAAAAATTTTATTTTCAGAATTTAATTAGTATTTTATTTTTTTTTTTTATTTTTTAAACCATTCCTAATGTCATAGTACATAGAGAACCCCGATCTTTGACATTGAATCCCAAAAAAAAAAAAAAAAAAAAAAAAAAAAAAAAAAAAAAAAAAATCATTAAATTCAGTAAAAGATTACCATTTTTTTGAAACTAATAAAAAAGGTTTTGATTATTATTATTATAAATATTGTTTATTTTATTTATATTTATATTTATATTTATATTTATATTTATATTTATATTTATATTTATATTTATATTTATATTTAAATTAAATTAAATTATAATAGGACAATTCCATCATTAATTGGAATTTCAAAGAAATGAATTTCATTATCTTGAGTAACTTGATCAAAATGTTTATTGATGGATTCATCTAATGAAGGTACGACACTATTTTTATCCTTTTCTTCTAAAATTGGTATTAAAAGTTTTGTTGGATCAGAGAGAGAGGTTGTTGTAATTTCAGGTGAACCAAAAACACTGTTATCAACAACTGATGATGTTATATTTTCATCTTTAATAGTGATATCACCACCAATGGAAGTGGTTGAAGTTTTTAATATTTTATGTTTTCTTTTTTTCTTTTCTTCAGTAGATTCTTTATTTGCATCAGGATGATCACATTTGTGATTCTTTTTTGGTTTCTTACAATATTGACAAAGATATTTTCTCTTTGATTCAATACTCTCAAGAGTTTCTCCAGTTGGTGTACCTGATGTTGTTGTTGTTGTTGTTGTTGTTGTTGTTGATGTTGTTGATGATGGTGTACTTGCGCTTAATACTACAGTTGAAGAAGAGTTTGATAATGAATTTGGCGAGCCAATTAAATCAGTCGAAGATTTGGCTCTTGGTGGTCTACCTCTTTTCTTACCACTACCATTTGAAGAAGAAGAAGAAGATGATGATGATGATGATGAGGATAGGGCAAAAGTTGATGTATAGGTGGTGGAGGTGGTTGTTGTTGTGGTTTGATTATTTACAGTATTTACATTTTGAGTTGAGGCGGTGATAGAATTATTTTCTATGATATCGTTTGAAACTGGAGTACTTGGTTGAGTTGATGGTGAAGTTTGTTGAATTGTGTGAGAAACACCATCAAGTGGAGTTGATGGATTTAGTTCAAATGAATAGGATGCAATTGATGTTGAAGTTGAATTTGGTGTTGATTTATTTTCATTTTTAATCGAAGAACCAACAATATTTGGACTAATTATACCCTTGATAGTCGAGGCAAAATCTGGCATATCTTTTTCTAAAATTGGTAGACAATTTGAAAATTCATTCAATTGTTTATTTACAAAATATACATAATCTGGACAAAATTCACCACTATTATTATTATTATTATTTATATTATTATTATTACTATTATTATTTATTTTATTTTCAACTTGATTTAATTGTGGTTGTTCTTGTTGTTGGTCAATATTATTTGGATTTGTTATTTGATTGGTATTATTTTCAACCAAATTATCATTGGGTTTATTATTATTATTATTACTATTATTTTCATTTTCATTTTGATTTTGATTTTGATTTTCATAGTTTGGGGAAATATTACTATTTATATTAGTAACTTCATTTTGGTTATTACTATTATTATTATTATTATTATTCATATCATTATTATTACTATTGTTATTATTATTTAGAATATTACAAGTATTGTCAGTATTATTTATGTTATTATTTAAATTATTAATATTATTATTTTCATTTTCATTGTAAATTGATGAAGTTGGTGTTGAAATTACTGAATGATCGGAATATTCAACATCACATCCATTGTTATTAGGTTTGAAATTATTGTTTTGGTTATTTGAATATGTAAATCCATTATTTATATTATTATTGTTAAAATTATTAAAATTAATATTATTATTAAAATTATTATTATTATTAAAATTATTATTATTTATATTTATATTTATATTATTGTTTAAATCATTTTGGAAAACAAATAAATTACTATTTTGGAATAAATTATCATTTTTAAAGTTATTATTATTATTATTATTATAATTATTATTATTATTATTATTATTATTATTATTATTATTATTATTATTATTATAATTTAATTGTGGATTTTGTTGTAAACTTTGGAATTGATTATTATATTGAGGAATTAAATCATCTGAGAGGAATGATGGGGAATCGTTGTAATAATTAAATTCAAAACTGTTAAACATTTTTTTTTTTTTTTTTTTTTTTGATTTTGTTCTTGATTTTGTTTTTGTTTTATTTTTTTTTTTTTGGGGACTTTTTTTTTTTTTTATTAATCAAATAAATATTTTTTTTTTAATAAAAAAAAAAATTTTAAAAATTTATATGTGATAGAAGTGTGATGAAAATGTGGTTGTTTCTACGTTTCTCTCTTTTTTTTATTTTTTTTTTTTTTATTTTCATTTTTTTTTTATTTGATATAATTAAAAAAACAAAAATAAATTATAAATAAAAAAAAAAAAAAAAATGAATATGTTTTTTTGATATAAAAAAAAAACCAATAAAAAAAATAAAAAAAATAAAAAATAAAAAAAAATAAAAAACAGTTCAGGATGTGGGTATATTTATTTATTTATATTTTGAGTGTGTTAGTGAGAGTGGTACTGATGATATGACACAACTATTGGAATGTTATATTTTAAAATAATAATAATAAGGTAGGTAATTTGTATGTATTTATTATATATTATTTTTAATATTTTTGTAGTGTTTAATTTTTATGAAAAAAAAAAAAAAAAAAAATGAAAATAAAAAAAAAAAAAAAAACACACACCCACCACCAGATTACAAATTTTGATTTGGGAACCCCTAAAAATAGATAAACTACACAAAAAAGATGATGAATAAGATTTGATTGAGATTAAGTAAACATGAAAAAAAAAAATAAAAATAAAAAATAAAAAATTATTCTAATAATATAAATAACTTTATTATAAAAATAGGTACACTAACAATGTTTTTTTTTTTTTTTTTTATTCACTTTTTTTTTTTATTTTTTTTTTTTTTCTTTTTTTTTTTGGATTTTTTTTTTTTATATTTATAAATCAAGACATAACTTTTGATTTTTATCTAACCAATACACTGGGGCTAAAGCATAAACTTACCATAGCGTCATAATTTCTTTGAGAATTAAGTGAACAATGCACAAAAAAAGTAAAACAAGGAACAACAACAATTTAGAAAAAAAGGAAAAAAATAAAAAAAATTAAAAAAATTAAAATTTTGGTATCTTTGCAATTACCCAATAATTTTTTTCTTTTTCCTTTATTTTTTATTTTTTTTTTAAAAATCAATTTTGGTTTTTCCTCAAACCACCAGATTTCTTTCATTGGCCCCCAAAATAAAAAAAAAAAAAATTAAAAATAAAAAATTAAAAATCAAAATTAAAAAAAAAAAAATTTGAAATTTGAAATTTAAAAAAGGAAAAGGAAAAAATATCTAAAATAATCAGAATTATTATTATTATTATTATTATTATTATTTTTATTATTTATTTTTAAATTTGAATATTTTTTAATAATTTTTCTAATTTTGTAACATCCTCTTCAATCTTTTGACCATGTAAATTTAATACTTTTTTAATTTCAGTTTGATGTTCAATTGGTATTGTTTCATAAGATGTTACTGAAATTAATCCATTATTATTATTATTATTATTAATATTACTACTATTGTTGTTGTTGTTGTTGTTGTTGTTATTATTATTTTCTTGTAAATCCTTTTCTACTTGATTTAATCTTTCAGAATAAATATTAACTTGACTATTGATTTGTTTTAAAGTTTTAGCCAATTCTTTCTCTTGATTACTTAATGGTTTACCTTCCATTTCAACCTTATAGAGTTCTTTAATCTCTTCAGAATCAATTTCTTTTTTATCCCAAACATATTTAAGTTTTGCATTTAAAGCTTGTTGATTACTTTTTAAATTCTCTATATAAATCTTTAATTTATCAATTAACTTTAATTGATCTTTACTTATTAATTCTAAACCTTTAACTCTAATTTTAATTTAAAAAATTTATAATATAAATTTATATTAATATATATATATATATTTTTTTTTTTTTTTTTAAAAAAAATATTTTTATATAAATATATATATATATATTATTAATTACCTTGAATTTAATTCTATTTCTAATTGATTTGAATAAATATATAAATTATATAACTTCTTTTTTGTATTAACTAAAGTTTGTAAAAATTCTTTTTGTGTAAAAGAATTTGGTAAGATAATTCTTCCAATAAATGATGGTGGATTATCAATAAATGGTTGAATTGGTGATTTTAAATTAATTTCATCTTCATCGTTATCATCATCATCATCATCATCATCATTATCGTCATTCTGTTGTTGTTGTTGTTTTTGTTCATGAAGAT
The DNA here is from genome assembly GCF_000004695.1 of Dictyostelium discoideum AX4. Taxonomy (NCBI): domain Eukaryota; phylum Evosea; class Eumycetozoa; order Dictyosteliales; family Dictyosteliaceae; genus Dictyostelium; species Dictyostelium discoideum. The sequence goes on along the minus strand of NC_007089.4, from coordinate 1,543,419 downwards.
TTGGTTGTTGATTTATTAAACCATCCATATCAAAAATGATGATTTTAAAAGTATTTGGTAAAATTAAGAAATAGGTACCAATTTTTATATTACTAAAAACTTGAATTCCAATAATTGGTATACATTGATCACCATTACCACTACCATTATTTATAACAGACATTAATGAAGTTGTTTCAAATTCAATATTTTCATCAATTTCATCATTT
>NC_007089.4:1505710-1535710 GCF_000004695.1 Dictyostelium discoideum AX4 | reverse complement strand
ATTAAAAGATTATAAAATTTTAACAAAAGATTTGGATTTACAAGTAAGTTTTATATTATTATTATTATTATTATTATTATTATTATTATTATTATTATTATTATTATTATTATTTATTTTATATTATTTAAATATTAATTTATTTATTATTATTATTTTCATTTTATTTTAATAGATTAAAGATTTAAATAAAGAAATTAGAGATCAAAAAGATTTTTCAATTGTAACAATTATTTGGAGAATTAAAAATGGTATTGAACCAAGTGGTATAGAGAGAAAGAAATCAATTCAAGAAAAGAATCAATTATTAGATGAAGCAGTTAGAGTTTATCAATTAGATTATAATGAATTGGTTTTATTAAGAGTTATAACATTTTTAAAGAATACTTTATCTTGGAAAGTTTTCATTCAAATTTTAAAAAATAATTATGATTCATTAGATTACTATATAAAATATTGTAAACAAACTAAAAAATTCAATGAATTGAAATTGATATATCGTGAAACTCATAATCATTTAGAAGAAGGTTTATTAATGCTAAAAGAAGCATTAGATGAAAAAGATACAAATTTACAATTATATTCACTATATTCCTGTGTTTCATTCTTTGAATTATATGAACATTTATATTTTTATAAAGCAACTGTATTAAAACATATTGATTCTATTAAAAATGGTATTAATTTAAATTGGGATAATTTAGATTTTAAAACTTTTAAAAATTAATAATAATAATAATAAAATTAATAAAAATATATTTAATAATAAAAAAAAAAATAAAAAAAAAATATTTTATTTTCTTTTAATTAATTTAACTGGGAATTCAGGTGGATGGATTCCAAATATTTCAAAATCATCAACCGGTTTACCATTGTATGATGATAATTCAAAGTTTAATAGAATATTTGAACAAACTACAAATACTTCTAATTCTGATAAATTTTTACCAAAACAACTTCTAGGACCAACTGAGAATGGAACGAGATGATTTAACATTTGTTTTAAATGAACTTGATCATTTGTTAACCATCTATCTGGTTGAAATTTATTTACATTTTCAAAAACAGTTTCATTCATACCAAATGCATAAAGATAATGATGAACTTTTGCACCTTTTGGCATGAAATAACCATTGATTTCAATATCTTCAACTGCTCCTCTTGGTATACCTAATGGATCTTCAGTTCTCATTCTTAAACATTCATTTATACATGCAACTAAATATGGAAGTTTTGGACGATCAGCATAACTAATTTTATTACAATCTTCACCCATTACTGAAACAATTTCATTGTATGCTTTTTCTTGACAATCTTTATTATTAATCATGAAAAGTGTGAACCATTCCATAATACCAGATGACGAATCTGATCCACCATTAAAAAATCATATCCAATATGAACAATAGGTTCTTTATCTTCATCCTTACCTTTTGTTGAATCTATAATTAACATATCCATTAAATCTTTTGGACTTTATTATTGTTTTTTTTTTTATTATTTAGGTTAATAAAATAATTTTAATCATGATCTAAATTTTTTAAATGTTCATCATTAATTTCACCTATGAAATCTGTTGATGTTGAACTGTTTTTTTGATACTTTTTCTTTGTAAAATAAAGTAAAGGTGATAAAATACCCACAAAATCACCAAATTACCTGCTCCCAACTCTTTACAAACTATTTGAATAGGTACTGCAATTCTTCTCATTTTCCCATTATCAAAACTTTCATTTTGTAAAATTTCTTTTGAAAAAAATAATTTACATATTACATTTAATGAAATTTTCATATATATTGTAATTGTGGATAAAACTAATAATAATAATAATAATTAAATTAAAATTGTATTAAAATTTATATATATATATATATATATATATATATATTAAATATTTTACATACAGGTTCACCAGATTTTGAATAATTTCCCATATTTTCAATTAATTGATTAGTTTGATCTTCTAAATAATTGTAAATGGTTTTTGTTAATTTTGTTTTTGTAAAATTTGAATTAACTATTGTTCTAATTTTACTCCAAATATTATAATTATCTGAAAATGCAAGATCTTTAAAACCACTTGAAAACATTTTAAATGTATCATTATTGGGTCTTGTACAAACCTTTTCAAATTTTTTAATATAAATTTCATTAATTATCACAGGATCACTTACTACAATACTGTAATGATCACCAAGATAACATCTAAAAATCCCACCATATTTATCAGAAAGATTTTTAAGACCTCTATGTGGGTTTTTTGTGAGGTTATGAAGATTTCCTAATAATGGCAAACTAATGGGCCCAGGTGGATCATTATTACTTTTCTTTAGATTTTTTTTTATCTAAATATAATATAAAATAATAATGTTAATAATTTTTTTTTTTTTTTTTTTTATATTTTATATTAAAAAAAAAATATTTTGAAAAATTTATATACAAACAAAATCAATAAACAAAGAAATTATTAATAAAAATAAAAAAATAAAATAAATGATAAAACATTGTATTAATATTCAATCGGTATGTATATTTTCAAAAAAAAAATTTTAATAAAAAAAAAAATTAAAAAAAACTAAATTGAAAATCTTATAATACCCCAGAATTATAAAATATAACTAACTCACACACATCACACAATCCAATTAAAAAAATTATTCGATAGATCACCCCAAATATTATTTTCTAAAATATTAACTAACCTTTTACAAATTCATTTAAAATATTTAGGAAAAATTAGGATTTAAAAATAAACTCCATTTTTATCAAAAGACAATGTTCTATAAAGGTAAATCAAATTTAATATTTAATTGGAAAAAAAATGTTTAAAAATTTTTATGCTTGGATCCTAAAAAAAAAAAAGATGAAAAATAAATAAAAAAATAAAAGTAAAGATAAAAATAAAATGAAATACTTTTTTTAATTTTTTCTTAAAGTTTAAAAAAATAAAAGTAACACATTTTATAAATTTTTTTTTTTTTTTTTTTTAGGATCCAAGCATAAGAAAATAAATGAATTTCTTATTGTTTTTCAATTGAAATTATTTTTTAATTATCAAAAATATCTGAAAAAAAAAAAAGTTAAATATAATTGAATTCCTAAATTAAACTCTTCTATGGTCATTTTTTAACATTTTCACACCATGTCCATCATCATGATTATCGGCAGTTAAATGGACATGGAAATAAAAAAGATCCTTTACACCAAATTCTTCCATAGCTTTTTTCATGGAATGCATAAGCTGATAATTCACAACAAATTAGAAATGAATATAAAACATTAATATTTTCCTTATTAACATATTTATAAACTCTTGAAATAGTAGATTGACATCTTTCATAGTGTTCAATATTATAGCGACCCAATTGTCCAAATGTTTTCAAAGCCAATCGAGAATGATTACCTTCTTTATTGGCAAAAGCTTCATCCATTGCATTCTCTTTCATTATTTGTCCACCAACTTCATACAACTCTAAATAATTCCATTAAATTTTCATAAACATATTTAGTTTCAAGGGTATTTAAATAATTGGGTGTTGAGCTTGTATTAATTTTTTTATTTTAGATTAAGGGATTATAATAAAAAAAAATTTTTTTTTTTTTTTTTTTTATATATTATATATTATAAATAGAAATAATAAAAAAAAAAATAAAATAAAAAATAAAAAAATAAAAAAATTAAATTTTAATTAACCTTTTTTTTCCAATTAGATAAAAATTAAACCACCCTCCAAAATCTCAAAAAAATTATTTGCAATCCAAATATATTTTAAAACTAAAATCGAAATCTCCACCTAAAAAAATTTATTATTTTTCTTTATTTTTTATTAAATCAAATTTTCATATTTATAAACGAGAAAAGAAACTTTTTAAAATAATCTACTTATATCACTAATACACATTTAGACTATTTTTTTAAGTGGTCATATGATTTAAATAATTTTTTTTATTTTATAACATATGACCACTAAATAAATAAAAAAAAAAAAAAAAAAAAACACACAAAATACTTTTTTTTTTTTAACTAAAAATATCGATTTTTGATATTATGGATGTAAATCTATATTTTCCAAAAACCAATTTTTTTCCAATAAAAAAAAAAAAAAAAAAAAAAACCAATATTGAAATTTAATAAGGAATAAAATTGTTAAAAAAAAAAAAACAATATTCTTATAAAAATACAAAATAATATTTATTTCCCAATTTTAAAAGTTAAAAATAAACCAAAAAAAAAAAAATAAATTAATAAAAAATAAAAATAAAAATAAAAAAAAAACGAAGCACAAATGATGAATTTCTAACCATTAAAAAAAAAAAAAAAAAAAAAAAAAAAAAATTTTTCAATTTTTTTTCATTTTTAATTTTTTTTTTTTTTTTTAAAATTTTTTTTTTTTTTTTTCCAAAACATCACTTATCTTTATAAATAAATAAATAAATAAATTTATACAATTTACAAAGAATAATATAAAACTAGATATTTAAATTTTTGATAATAAAAACACTTAATAGATTTTGTATTTAAAATTTAAATAGAAATTAAAGATGGCAACTAAAAATAAACCAAATTTATCAGTTCAAGATGTAAAGTTATTGAATGTCAATGAATTGACCCCATTAACACCAAATGTTATTAGTAGACAAGCAACAATTAATATTGGTACCATTGGTCATGTAGCTCATGGTAAAAGTACTGTAGTTAAAGCAATCTCTGGTGTTTTGGTATGTCTTTGTTAATTTTTTAAGAAAATTGGAAATAAAAAATTAAAAATTTTATCACACACCCAACTTTTACTAACCATTTTTTTCTCTTTTTTTTTTAATTTTTAATTTATTACTTTCAAAATAATGATAATTGGTTTTAATAATGGTGATGGTATTGATATTATTTACAACAATATTGGTAATAATAATAATGATGGTTATGGTAAAAATGATTATGATTATGACGATGATGATAATGATTGTTAATTTAATATTATTCAAATAAAATTCAAAACCCAATCAATAGACAGTTAGATTTACATCAGAATTCAAACGTAATATTACAATTAAATTAGGTTATGCAAATGCAAAGATTTATAAATGTGATAACCCACAATGTGAAAGACCAGGTTGTTACAAATCAGCACGTTCAAATACTGAAGATAATCCACAATGTGAAAGACCAGGTTGTGGTGGTAGAATGACTCTCTTACGTCATGTTTCTTTTGTAGATTGTCCAGGTATGTTTTTTTTAGTCACTCAATTAAATATTAACCACCTTTTTTTTATTTATTTTTATTTTCAATGAATTGGTTAAACAAACAAAAACTTGATATTCATTTTTTAAATAATTTTATTTTTATTATTTTATTTTTTTATAAATTTTTTTAGGTCATGATGTTTTAATGGCAACTATGTTAAATGGTGCAGCAGTTATGGATGCAGCTCTTTTATTGATTGCAGGTAATGAATCATGTCCACAACCACAAACTAGTGAACACATTGCAGCTATTGAAATTATGAATCTTAAAAATATTATCATTCTTCAAAATAAGATTGATTTGGTAAAGGAAGCAGCAGCACAAGAACAATATGGTCAAATTTTGAAATTCATTCAAGGTACAATCGCAGAGAATGCACCAATCATTCCAATCTCTGCTCAAATGAAATACAATATCGATGTCATTTGTGAATACATTGTTAAAAAGATTCCAATCCCAGTTAGAGATTTTACATCAGATCCACGTATGATCGTTATTCGTTCATTCGATGTCAATAAACCAGGTTCTCGTGTTGATGAAATTAAAGGTGGTGTTGCTGGTGGTTCAATCTTGAAGGGTGTATTAAAGATTGGCGATGAAATCGAAGTTCGTCCAGGTGTTATCAGTAAGGAATTGGATGGTAAAATCAAATGTTCCCCAATCTTCTGTAGAATTATCTCTCTCTTTGCTGAAGAGAATGAACTTCAATACGCTGTACCAGGTGGTTTAATTGGTGTTGGTACAAAGATCGATCCAACCCTTTGCAGAGCTGATCGTTTGGTTGGTCAAGTTTTAGGTTCAGTCGGTAAATTACCAGAAATTTTCGTCGCTCTCGAAGTTAACTTTTTCCTCTTACGTAGACTTTTAGGTGTTAAATCCGATGGTGATAAACAAAGTAAAGTTAAAAAATTATCCAAAGAAGATACCCTTATGGTTAACATTGGTTCAACTAGTACTGGTTGTCGTGTCGTCGCTGTTAAACATGATTTAGCTAAACTTCAACTTTTAACTCCAGTTTGTTCTCAAGAAGGTGAAAAAATCGCTTTATCAAGAAGAGTCGATAAAAATTGGAGACTTATTGGTTGGGTATGTTTTTTTTTTTTTTAAAAAAAAAAAAAAAATTTTATTATTATTGTTCATAAACTAATCAACAATCTTTTTTTATTTTTATTTTTATAAATAGGGTGAAATTAAAAAAGGTACCGTTCTCACTAATTAATCGAAAAATAATAATGCATTCAATTTAACTTAATGAAACATGTAATTTTCAAAAAATTTGCACGTAAAAAAAAAAAATATTAAACCAAAAAAAATAAAAAATAAAAAATAAAAAAAAAAAAATAAAAATAAAAATTATGATGATATATTAATAGATATTATGAAAGTATTTATGTTTTTTTTTATTTATTTTTAGGCAAAATTAAAAAATCGGGTTATAAATTTTAATAACCTCCAAAAAATTAGAATTGCCAGATATTAAAAAAAAAAAAAACCTGTTTACTAATTTTCAAATAAAAACCAAATCCTTTTTCCTGTTTTTTTTTTTTTTAAAAAAAAATAAAATTAAAAATTAAAAAAAAAAAAAAAAAAATACAACAAAAAAAAAAAAAAAAACGATTGTTTTTTTATTTTTTTTATTTTTTTTTATTTTTTATTTCAATTATATTTCCAACTGGTATAATAAAATGGGTATAGTTAAAGAAATTGATGAAACAAAAGAAAGAATTGAAAATCCAATAAAACAACAATCAAATGTTAATAATAATAATTATAAATTATTAAGACAATCAAACAGAACCACCATTAAAGTTGTAAAAGGATTTTTATATTTAAGTTTACTTGGCGAAGGTATCAAAACATATAAAGGAAATAATTTGTTAAATACTTTGGTTTCAACACTTGGAGCAGGTTTTATTATTGGTTCATTAACACTTGTAAATAAATTATCATCTGGAGAAGAGATGATTCAATTGACCGATATTGAAAATGACAAAGAACAAGTTGTGGAAAATGAAGAAAATGAAATCCAAGATGATTTAGATACCGATAGTGATGAATATTCTAGTGATGAAGAGGAAGATCAAGATGATGATGATCACATAGATTGTACAAATAAAATCGTTGGATTTTCAATGTTCAAGTTATATAAATTCCTTCCTTATGGTGTTGTTGGTGCATTGGCTAGTAATTGTATAGCATCAGTTACTATGGGAGCATTATATGGTGTGGATGTTCCTTTAGAATGGAATCTTGGATATTATAAAGAAATTGGAAATCACATTGGTAGATTATGTATTGAAAATTTTATTTTCTTTTTTGCCACTGATATTTTCTTTAAAACAAAATATTTAATTTTTAAAGAAAATGAAAACAAATAAATAAATAGATAAACTTGTACAAATAATAGATTATGTGTTATATATATTGGTTTATTTATATTTTTTAATTTTTTTTTTTAATTTTTTTTATTTTTTTATTTTTTTTTAATTCATATTATTTAATTTAAAAATAATAATAAAAAAGCAGTGAAACAAAATACTACTATTGAGTTTGCAGATAATGAAGAAGATGTTGAACCATCATCACTCTTGCTATCATTTCCTGATTCTTTTTCACATTTAAATGTAATTGAAGCAGTTGAGGTTAATGGGGTACCTTTATAGTTTACTACAAAGTCTGATAAATCTCCACCTTCTTTAACAGTTACAGTTGCAGAATAGGTAGAGGTAGTACCAACTTGAGTAATTGAAGGAGTACCAGTAACAGATGAAGATGCAACAGTAATATCAGTGACAGCGGTGGCAGCATTATCTAAAGTGAAGTCAACTTTAACCTCTGAACAAATTCCACCTTTTGAAGTAGCACTAGATTTCGAAGTGGTCATGGTAGTAACACTTGTTGGATCAGTTGCAGCTTTCTCACATTTGAATGAGATTTTATTTGGTAAGGCAACTTTTTCAGTTTTGTCAAACAAAATATATAAATCATCCAAATTACCATTAACAGAGACATCCAACATAAAGTAATAGATTGGTTTAGTTTCATCAGGTAGATAAATAGTATTTTTACCAGTTGCTGGGAAAGAATTATATTTTGGTTCTAAAAGATTAACTTGATAGAGTTTATCTAATTCAAAGTCTACTCTAACTTTAGTACAAAATAATTGTCCAGAATTAATTGTTGGTTCCATTGAAGGTGTAGAAACTGAAATTGATTTAATAACAGGTGGAGTAACAGAGCTATCACTTGCAGAAGCTGATGATTGACTAGCAGAAGCAGATGATTCACTAGCAGAAGCAGATGATTCACTAGCAGAAGCAGATGATTCTAAACATTTTAAAGTTGGGAGAGTTACACCAACATCATTAGAAAGAGCTGTTCCATCAATAAGTAATTCCAAACCATTTAAATTTCCTCCTTCTTTTAAGATAATTCCTGAAATGGTGTATGTTCCTGGATCAGTTTTATCTTGAGTTGCTGTTACAGCACCACCATTAACATTATTTGGGAAATTGGCTGTAACAGTTCCAGTTGGTGTTTCACTTAATTTAACATCAACTGTGATTCCACTACATGACTTGGTACCATTTTCTTCTACTGATTCTGGATCGGTTGCTGGTGTTGTTTTATAACTTTTAATAGTGGTAGCACTATAAACATCTCCAATTACTAATTAATTGAATAAAAAAAAATAATAAAAAAAAAAAAAAAACAATTAATATATTATTATTATTATTATTATTATTATTATTATTATTATTATTATTATTATTATTATTATTATTATTATTATTATTATTATTATTATTATTATTATTATTATTATTATTATTATTATTATTTGAAATTAATTTTAAAAGTTATAATTATTAAAAACTTACACAAACACACAATTAGGGCAATTAAACATTTATATAACTTCATTGTTTTTTATTATTTCACATTTATTTTAAAACAATGGATTGAATAAAAAAAAAAAAAAATTGAACTGTTTAAATAGGATTTATTTTCCAGAAAAAAAAAAAAAAAATAAAAAAAAAAAAAAAAAAATAAAAAAAAAAAAAAAAAAAAAATTCCACTTTTAGATATTTTTATTTATTTTTAATTTTTTTATTTTTAATTTTTTACTTTAAATATCAACATGTCGGTTTGGATTGAAAAATGTTGTGACATGACACCAATGGATTTTTTTTTCTTTTTTATTTTATAATTTATTTTTTTTAGATTTATCCATTAAAAGAAATCAAAATTATAAAATTTTTTTATTTATTTTTAATTAATTGAATTTCTATTTTTTTTAAAAAAATTTAGAAATTTTTTTTTTTAATGGACTTCGATTTTCATTTTTTTTTATTTTTTTTTTTTTTATTTTTTTTTAATAAAATTAAATTAAATATTTGTTAAAGTTTTTTAAAAAATAAGCCTTGGTTATTATTTACTTTATTTTTATTTTAAAAGGTTAAATATTCAATGAAAAAAAGAAATTAAAAAATTTTATAATAAATTATCAAAAAATGAGAGATTGCTGAATTTTAATATTTTTTTTCATATTTTAAGAATTTTTTTCATTAAAAATAGATTAAATTAATTATTAAATGAGAGATTGCTGAATTTTATTAATACATTATAAAATTTGTTAATTTCTTTATTCCAGTGTTCGTTTAGATAAAAATTATTCCATTCAAAAAAAAAAAAATTTATTTAAATTTGGGAGCACTGTTATTATTATTATTTTTTTTATTTTAAAATTATTATTTTTATTTAATTAATTTTCAACAATTTAATATTGAAAAATTATCAGTAAAAGGAGTAAAAACTGGTGGTCTTGCTTGATTATAAGAATGAAGAGTTGCTGGTAGAATGAGAGATAATTTTTCATTTTGATTAAATTCTTTACAAGTAATATTTTCAACAGTTAGTACTAAAAGATCACCAGAATGATCAGCAAAACAATGAGTATTGTAAACTGAGTTATCTTTTAATGAGCAATCCACTGGAATAAAACCATAGGATGGATGATAGAATTCATTCTTGGCATGACCCATTTCACTTCTAAATGCACCAGCATTTCTACCGATAATAGTTCTACATGGTATACCATTAAATCTCATTATTGAACTGAATAAAATTGAAAAAGATGTGCAATTTGCTTTACCCGATCTTATAGTTTCCATTGGTTCTTGATCACCAGCTTCTTTTAAATATTCAATTTTCCTAATGTATAATGTAACTCTGTATGCAAAGCATAATAAAGATTCCATTTCACCATTTGATGTGATTTGAGGTGATAGTTTATTAAAGGCTATGAATTGTTTAAATTCTTCAGTTGGTGGATAAGTTTGTATAAGATAGAAATCTCTTTCTTGAATTGAAAGTGGTTCAACGACAACAACATCGGTGGTATCACCATCTCCAATATCAATTTGAGTTAATTTTACACTAAATAAGTCTACTTCAATTTCTTGTTTTAATAAATAATTTGATATTGGTTTATTATAAAATAATTTATAGATTGGATTTGTATTGGTTTTAATTAATTTTGAATCACAAAGCATTTGTTTTCCATCCACTGAAAATGCTGAAAATGAAGATGACCTAACAAATTGACTTGATAAATTAAGAGGTTTATTTATAAAATAGGTAGATGAATAAACAATACCACTTATTTTTGAAACTTGTATTGTTAATACATATCTTATTGTATGTTTGTGGGTTTTCACCAATTTTAATGGCTTTTTATCCCACACTAATTTTAAAAATAATCTATTAGTTTCTTTAATATATTTAACAGTTTGCTTTATTATATTTTACTTACTATTTTTATGTGCTTCATAATCGAATAAATAATTTTCTAATGATGGTTCAAATATTGTTGGCATTTTAAATTCAAATCGAACCAATTTATCTACTAAATTTACTTTGATTTTATTCTCTTTTTCCTTTAGTAATTGATATGATCTATTATTATTATTATTATTATTATTATTATTATTATTATTATTATTATTATTATTATTATTATTATTATTATTATTATTATTATATATAGGTGATTGAGGTCTTGTAGAATTGCTTGCGTTTAAATAATTATTACTACTTCCTGGAAAATTATTGTTATTATTGTTATTATTGTTATTATTATTATTATTATTATTATTATTATTATTATTGTCGTTGAAATTGATAGGAGTTTTATCAAACTCAATGGGTTTGTTATTATCAACAATGTTGTTACTTGTATCAACACTTGTAATATCAATTATATTTGGAGTGTTTGTATTTTTTTTAATTCTTTTTGATTTTTTAGGTTTTGATTTCTTTGATCTTGAGAGAAACTTAACTAGTTTCTTTAGTAAATTTTTTTTATTCTTCCTTTTAGTTGGTTTAGATTCACTATTTGAGTTTTGTTGGTCATAAGAAAGAGGCTCAATTATATGGGATGCTGTAGTAGTTGTGGTAGTTGTAGTTGTGGTAGTTGGGGTATCCATAGGCTCTATTAAATCGTATGATCCTTGATAATTATTATTACCATTTCCATTAATAATATTATTGTTATTGTTATTGTTATTATTATTATTAATTTGTGATTGTTCATTTAAATGGATATCAATATGCTCATTAATTTCTATTTCTCTATATTGGTTTGAACAAATTGGGCATGATACCAATATTTCTTGAATTGGTAATTGCGAGGATTGAGGTGAAGTTGTTGTGGGCATTGTTGGAGTAGGCCTTGGGAAAACTGGAGTTCTCCTTGGGTAAGGTTGCTGCCGTTGTTGTTGTTGTTGTTGTTGTTGTTGTTGTTGTTGTTGTTGTTGTTGTTGTTGTTGTTGTTGTTGTTGTGGTTGTGGTTGTTGGTACAATTCAAAAGGATACATAGTGAAATTATTTGGTTGGTTTTGTGGTTGTCTTTGGGGTCGTAATTGAGTTTCATGATGATTTTGTTGATTAAGAGTTTGATTTGGTTGTTGTTGTTGTTGTTGTTGATTTATATGTTGTGGAGGTTGTGGTTGTGGTGGTTGATTTAATTTTTTTTGATATTCTTGATAAGAAGAATAATCATTTAAATGAGGAGGTAAAATAAAATCATTATTATTATAATTATTATTATTAATTTTTGAAGTTGAATAAAAACCACTTGGTCTATTTAAAACAGTTTTTAAAGTTGTTATATTTATAGTATTAGTTTGTTTTAAAAAATCTAAACTATTTTTAAAAACCATACCAATTTCATCGTAAACAATATTAAAAATCATTTGAATATTAATTAAAGGTAAATCATAAGATGTTACTCTTTCATCAAAAAATGATTTTAGTTCACTAAATAGTAAAACTTTTAAATCTAAATACTCTTCAATTATTTTTTTATTTAAATTAGTTTGATTATTATTATTATTATTATTAATAATATTTGTATGGAATTGATTTAAATTATCTAATTTTAATTTTAAATAATTTGCTTTGTCCAAGTAATTTAAAATTGATTCTATATTCTTTTCGAAATTGGTTTTCCTATTTTTAAAAACATTGGAAATATTTACTAATACTTGATTTGAATAATGATAAAGTGGATGATCATCTCTAAAATTATTCTTTATAGTATTGTAAATATTAGTTTGATTTAAAAATACATCTTGAAAGTTATTTACATATTGGTATAATGATTCTTTAGTTTCTTCAATACTTTTAATTAATTTTAAAAATTCATTTTTTACTAATTCAAATGTTTCATTATCTTCTTTTTCTTTTTTTATTTTATTATTATTATTATTATTACTATTACTATTGTTATTATTATCTTCTTCATCAATTAAACTATTTAATAAAAATCTAATCATATTATAAAAAAAAAAAAAGAAATTATGTGAAGTACAAAATTTTAAAAAAAAAAAAAAAACTTTATTTTACATTAAAAAAAAAAGAAAAAAAGACGGTCTTTCCCCAAAAAACTAAGAAGAAACCTTTTTTAAAACAAAATCAGATTTCGAAAAAAAAAAAAAAATTAAAAGACCTCTTGATTTTTTTTTTTTTTTGCAGAGCGAAATTAATGGCTTTTTTTTTTTTTTTTTTTTTTTTTTTTTTTAATAAATATTATTGGATTTGTAAATTATTATTGTTCTTATTATTATTAATTCTTAATTATTATTTCTATTATTCATTTTGTCATTTTGATTATTATTATTAATTATTTTTTTATTTTTATTATTATTATTATTATTATTATTATTATTATTATTATTATTATTATTATTATTATTTATATTTTTAATTTTAAAAAACAGAAGGATGAGAAGCTTGAAACATTAACATTTCATGACGTAGTTTATAACCAACCATAAAAATTAAAGCTCTTAGAATGAAAAGGGTAGTATAATTTACAAAGTAGTTGAGTGCCAACATTATTAACTCTAGACAAAGATAAATTGATAAACCGAGTACACTATGTTTCCTAGTTGATATTAATGCAAAAATATTATTTAAAGTGCCAACGAATAAAAAGATAATGAGCGGATGGAAAGTTGTAAATGATGAAAGCAGTATACAATAATAAAATAGTTGAATACATAAGAGTGAAAGGAAAAGTTTTTTACGTTTTTCCAATTCCAAATATGACCAATGATACATCCCGAAATCAGAAATGTCACTAAGATTATCTACACCATCATTTGCACCAGTGGTTGCATTTGGGGATGTTAACAAGGCAAGTCTTTGCAACATTTCATCATTTTGAACAAAACTATTATAGAAACCTGATGGATTATGTTCACCAGTTTTAAGATAATTTGTAAATTTACTATCACTAAATCCAATTGACATTCTATTATTTGGTTGTTGTATTATTATTATATCCTTTTCTTTAATTAAATTATTTTGTTGATCACTTAATAAACGTTGTTCACTTAAGAAATGACTTGAAAATGGTCTAAATATACCTTCTAATGTTGGTGTATTATTATTATTATTATTATTATTTTGTTGTGATTCTTGTTGTTGTTGTTGTTGTTGCTGCTGTTGTTGCTCTGGTAAAGATTCAGCTCTTTGTTGCTGTTGTTGTAAAGTTTCTATTCTACTATTTGATCTCATATGATTAATAATATGATTTTCTAAACTATATGGATCATTTGAAGATCTTATAAACCATGTTGGCATTGAATTTATAGAATATAATGGTATTTGATTAGATTGTTGTCCATTTGATAATGATGTATTATTACTATTTGATGTAGTAGTAGTAGTAGTGGTGTTATTATTATTATTATTGGTTGGTATATCATCTGTATAGTATGAATAGTCTATATGACTATCATCTTCTTCTTCTTCTTCTTCGTCTTGATTTTGATTATCCACAATAACAATAGGTCTCTCTTCATTACTTTTATTATTTCTAAATGAAGATGATATATTATTTTTAATTTTTTGAAAGAGTGTAGTTGATGACGTAGCTAAATTTTCATTTTCTTCATCTTCTTCATCTTCTTCTTGCTCTTTGTTTCTATGACTATCTTTATCATTACCGATTTCAATTCTATTACTATTATTATTATTATTATTATTATTATTATTATTATTATTATTACTACTATTATGTTGTAATCGATTAATTGGTAAAAGATCGGTTGTATTTTCATCATCATCATCATCGTCGTCGTCATGTTGGTGATTATTTAAAAGTTTATAATTCTTATTATTACTTGAATTTGACATTTTTATTTAATGCAATTATTATTACTTTTATCTTTTTTTTTTTTTTTCTTTAATTTTTTTTTTTTTTTTTTTTTTTTTTTTTTATATTTTTGAGTTTTGATTACTGACCATATTAATAATAGTGAAAATAGCAAATATAAATACAAAAAATAAAAATAAAAATAAAAAACTAATTTATGTGTTCTAAGTTGTTATGTGGGAAATGAAAAGAAAAAAAAAGAAAAAAAAAAAAAAAAAAAAAAAAAAAAAATTAAAAATTAATAAAAATAAAATTAAAATTTAAATAAAAAAAATTAAAAAAAATTAAAATTAAAATAAAAAACAAGAATACAGATATTAATCAAAACATTCGAAAACTACTTGGAGTCCAAATTTTATTTTTATTTACAAATTTTGATTTTTTTTTTTTTTTTTTTTTTTTTTTATTTGATTTTTTTTTTATAATAATCAGTATTTCTTTTAATTAAATTCATTTAAATTCTGGAATGAATCAGAATTTATTTATTTATTTTTTTTTTTAATTATTATTAAATATCATTATTTTTAATTATCACTATTAATTACTATTAATTATTATTTATAATTTATCATTTATTATTATTATTAACATTATTTATTATTTATTATTTATTATTATTATTATTATTATTATTATTATTATTATTATTATTATTATTATTATTATTTTCATCATTATTATTTAATATAAAAGTTGAAAGTAATTTTGGATTTGTAATATAATCTTGTTCTAATTTATAAAGATCACGAATAATATTTTCATAGATTGGAAAAGCATTATAACCACTCCAACCCAAGTTAATGAGATCTCTATGATCGCAATTTGAAATGACTTTAAATTGTTCACCCCATTTTGCACTTGCTAAACTTACCAAACCATCATTTTTTCCTTCTTTTTTAGTTAGGATATCATGAAAATAATACAATGGTGTGAATACATTTGATATTGAATCTTTGTATGCACCATAGCTATAATAGGTCACATGTGGTTGATCTAAAACATTTGGATTGAAATCAGTTTGCAGGTAATCTGGTGTTAAATTTGCAATTGCTTCAAATGGTATACTACGAATTTTTGCAAACTTTTCAAAATAAAATCTTTCTGTTATATTTTCAATTGACCATTTTGCAATATAACTACCTCTATGTGGTGTTGATAATGTTGTCTTTTTTTATAATTAATTTAATTTTATTTTTGTATTTTTTAAATAAATTAGTTATTTATTGTTTTTTTTTTAAAAAATAATAATAATAATAATACTAACTAATGATAAAACACTTTGATTTTGATCCAGATGACTAATTAAATAACGACTATCTAGACCACCCATTGAATGTGCTATAAAATGACAATGATCAGTATTATAAGTTTTCATTATTTCATTCATTTGTTTGTAAAGATCTAATGATCTATTTTTTATACTATCTGTGGGATGAACAGTTGTAGCTTCACATTTTATTCCATAAAGTTTTAATGGTTGAATAATATTATTAAAGTATACAAGTGGTCCTAATCTAGAAAACCCAAATAATCCATGTGATAATATTACAGGATATTTTAATTTAAATGAACTTAATGTATTTGTCATTATTATTATTAATTATTATTTATTAATATTAGTATTATTATTATATTATTATTATTATTATTATTATTATTATTATTATTATTAATATTATTATTATTATTACTATAATTTTTAGTTATTATAAATTGCTATTAACAAAATATTTATTATTATTTATATTTATTCTTCATAGATATTGTATATTTATCAAAATTTTTAATTGTTTTGAATTTAATTTTTTTTTTTTTTTTTTTTTTAAAAAATTAAAAAAAAAATTTTTGTTTTTTATTTTTTTTTTTTTTTATTATTGGTAAAAATTAAAATCTGGTGCAAAAAAAAAAAAAAAAAAAAAAAAAAAAAAAAAAAAAAAAAAAAAATTAAATTTAAATTTTATTTATATGAATTTAGTATATAAATATAAAAAATTAATGTAACCATACTGTTTTTAGATTTTTTTTTTTGGCTGATTTTAGTGGAAAAATCAGAAGAACCAATTTAAAAAAAAAAAAAAAAAAAAAGAGTTACCAAAAGTGAAAAATCTCATTCATTTTTCACTCAAATGCAATAATTTGCAGTTCATGTCACCAGTTCCTACCAAGTAAAAAGGAGAGTGAGAGGTTGAAGGATCTTAAAATTCAAAAGAAAATATGATTGATATAGAAAATCATTTAAAAGAGTTTGAAAAAGAACAAAAAGAAATGGATGAAATAAAAAAAATATTGTGTGTCAAACCCAAGTAAATTAATTACCAATTTAGATTAAATAAAAAAAAAAAATAATATTTATTATTAACGTTGGGAATAAATTTTTAATTTTTTTTAATTAGGGCGATTAAAAAAAAAAAAATAAAAAAACAAAAAAAAAACACAAATGTGGTTGTTAATATATTTATTATTTATTTTTATTTAAACATTTATTTTTTTTTTTTTTTAATTTTTTTTTTTTTAATTTCATCTTAAAATTAATTTATTGCTAATATTAATTTTTTTTTTTTTTTTTTATTTTCAAATGTATAAAATATATATCAACATATATAAATATTAAAAATGAATAATATTATTTTAATATTTTTATTTTTTATATTATTTTTTAATATTTCTTTATCATATGAAGAAATAAACTTAAATGATGAAAATATTAACTATATAAAAGGATATTTTAAATATGAAATTATTGAAGGTTCAAATAAAATTCAATTTAAAAAATTAAGTTATTCAAATAATAAATATATTATTAAAAAAGAATCAATAAAAATTTTAGAAAAAGGATTGAATTTTCAATATTTAATTGAAAATGAAAAAACATCAATTATTAAAGCAAATATAAAGAATTGCTGTCCCCATTTTAATTTTAATAATTGTTTAATTGAAATTTTTGAAATTTATCAACCAATACCAAATGGAAATCAACCTATAACTATTAACAATTCAAACTCATTTCAATATTATAAATTTAAATATAATGAATATAATATTGGAAAAAATATTAAAAAATTTAAATCAATACGTACAAATGAATTAATATCATTAGATTTTAATTCAATTAAATCACCATATAGAAATTTACCAGGATTTGATAATAAATGGTACGATTCTGATATTGGGTTAAACAATACAATTTATATATTTAATTTGAAATCTCATGGTAATTACAATGAACCAAATAAGTATAACCATATTTACTATAATCAAATTTTACATTTAATTTATTCAAAAGTTGAATTCTGCTATTCTCAATTCCCAGAACCAACAAGTTTTGACCGACGATATTTCATAGTTAAAAGAAATAGAATTGATAACACTACCAAATGCTCCCCTCCAACCGGTGTTGTAATATCAATAAGTTGTAACTATACGCCAATTCCTCAATGTCAATATGGTCTATCTCTAATCACTTATAATGATCCAATTTTATATTGTCCAATTTATTCATGTGATTTACCAATTTATTATTATAAATAAATAATTTAATAAATTTCTAATTTATTCTTTTTTAAAAAAAATTTACCAATGTTTATTTGGTTTAAATGAATTAATAATTTGATTATCATTATTAATTACATGATAATCTGAAAACATCGCAGCAGTTAAACAAGAATGATTTGGAATGATACGAATTTTTGAACCAATTTTATATTTTGAGAAATCGATTGGTGATTGATTTGTACTTTGAATTTTACTAACCTCTTGGCTTGGTGCAACTATTCTTAAGTTTGTATCATTGTAGACGATACCGAAATTATTGATGACTTTGAGATCTCTTAAATGAGTACAACCTGGATCACTTGATAATGCTAATGAGCCTGCATCAACCAAGAGTTCATTTCTTTCAGGATAAATACTAACTATGGTTGCCAATACATGAACACCGATATCCTCCAATTTACAATTACCCAATTCATATTGCATTTGATCGTAGAATGTATAATTACCAGGATGAATTTCATTCACACCATATTCACTCAATAGATTATGAGGTAAATGTGAGCAAACTGGTGTTGAGCCAATTGAAACTGTGTCAACTTTATATCCCAATGATTTCAATTTCTTTCCATAATCACCTGTGACTCTAGCTTCCTCAATTGCTAGATTCTTTATATCAGTTGGAGTTTGACATTTATATGAATGTCCTGAATGTGAATAAATACCTTGGAATTGGAAATACTGATTATATTCACCATTTACTATTAATTCAACCAAGTCAGTGGTTGATTGTAATTTTGGATCTGCACCAGCTCTATGATAACCACAATCAATCTTTAAAAATACTGACCATTTCTTTTGAAATTCATTTGGATTCTTGATTGCATAATCTACCATTGATTTTAAATGTTCAATATTATCAAACATTACATTCAATCTATCAATTGATAAATGTAATTGATAAGCATCTTTCACTTTATTTGGTGCAATTGGTGTTGCGTATAATATATCTTTAAATTCTTTTGAAAAAAATTTACCTTCTGATAATGTTGATACAATTATACCTCTACTTTTATTTAAATTTTTATTTTCTTCAAATTGATATTTACCAATTTCACTTTAAAAAAAAAAAAAAAATATTAATAAATTTATTAATTAACTTCTTTTTATTTTATTTTATAATAAAAAATACAATACATTGTTTTATGAGTTTTCATATGTGGTCTAACATTTACACCTAGTGATGCTGCTCTTTCATTCATTTTAATACAATTATTTCTAACAACTGAATCCAATACTAAAACACATGGTGTATTTAAATTATTAATATCATCATTATTTTCATTCATTTCTTGAATTTTAGATTTATTACAACTACTAAAATATTTATATTAAAATATATTAATTGAATTTATTAGATATTAACAGAAATGTAAAAAAATAAAAAAATAAAAAAAAAATTCATTTTTGAAATTTTACATTACCACACCCACTTAAACCAAAAAATAAAAAAAAAAAAAAAAAAATAAAAAATAGATTGTGGTGTGTGAAATAAATAATTTGATTGGACGATAATCAAAAAAAAAAAAAAAAAGTGTTTATATATTTTTTAAAATTTTTTTTTATTTTTTATTTTATTTTTTTTTTTATTTATTTTTTTTTTTTAATTAAAAAGTATTTTTAAGGTTAAGTTAGATTGTTTTGGTGTGTTTGTTTGTTTGAGACTTTTTTTTTTTGGTTTAAGGTTATAAAAAAAAAAGTTTTAAAAAGTGAGTTTGTGTGTGTGAATATTATTTTCCATGTTAAAATTGTTTTTGATTGATTAGTTGATTCTTGATGTTTTTTTTTTTGAGATTTATGATGTATATTTGTATAAAGTTGTTAATGATTAACTAAATTGTCGCTACTGTTATTGTTTGAATTTGTTTAAAAACCACCACGACCACCACCACGACCACCTCTAGAACCACCACGGCCACCGAAGCCGGAACCACCACCACGACCACCACCGAAACCACCTCTAGAACCACCACGACCACCACCGAAACCACCTCTACCGGCACCACCACCACGACCACCACCGAAACCACCTCTAGCACCACCACGACCACCTCTACCGGCACCACCAGCACCTGGTGTTTTTGGTACTTTAGCAATTGGTTTTGGTTCTTCGAGGAAGATTTTAATTGGTAATACAGAGTTTGAATCAACAAAGATTTTATCGTTTTCTTTGAATGAGGTAGCTTGGACACCGCTGTCTAATTTAACACTGAAAAATACTTTATTGATTGGTCCGAAAATTTCATCAACTGAACCAATGGTATTTTTACTTGATGATAAAACTTTACAATTGAATTTTGGTACTTGTTCAGTAGCTGTTAATTTACAAACAATTTGTTCTTCGCAAACATGAGAGAAAACACCAATTTCTAATAAAAAAAAAATAAAATAAAAAAAAAAGATTTTGGTTAATATGCATATGTATTTTTTAAAATTTAATAATTATAAATACATACCAATATTTTCACCTGAAGCATAACCACCACGGTCACCACGATCACCACCAAAACCACCACGACCACCACCACGGCCTCCGCCAAAACCGCCACGGCCACCACGGTCACCACCACCAAAACCACCACGACCACCTAAATTTTAAAAAATCCAAGTTAATAATAATGTAATTTAATTATGATTTTATTTTTTATTTTTTATTTTTTTAATGATAATTACCTCCACGGCCACCACGATCACCACCGCCAAAACCACCACGACCACCTCTGAAAGACATGTTTATTTATATATTAAAAGGAAAGTTTTTTAAAAAAACTGTTATTGTATTAAAGAGAGACAACCTAAAAGAATAGATAGAGAAAGAAATTCTAACAATAACTATAAGAGGTTCTACTAAAATTGAATTTATTTAGAGAAATCTCGAGAGTTTTGTATGAAATAATTTATTTCTGAATGACTGAAAAAAAAAAAAAAAAAAAAAAAAAATTTTTACGATTCACTCGTTTTTCTCGTCAAAAAAAAAAAAATAATAAAATTAAAAAAAAAATAAAATAAAAAAAAAATAAAAATAAAAAAAAAAAAAAAAAAAAAATTTAAAAATATTTATGGTTTGATCAAATCAGTTACAAAACATAAATATTTTGTTTTGAATTAGATTTAAATAATATTTGTTTAGAAAATTTAAATAAACAATTTGATAATTATTTAATTTAAATTATTTTCAAATCAGTCTTAGTTAATTTCCAAAAAAAAGAAAAAAAAAGAAAATAAAAAAAAAAAAAATAATAATAAAAATAAAATAATAATAATTAAAATGGGCAAAATTTAAACAAAACATTAAAATAAATTTAAAATTAAAATAAATAAATAAGATAAAATAAAATGGGGTAAAATAATTAGATTTTAAAAAAAAAAAAAAAAATTAATTGCTTTTTTCTAAAAATTAAGATTTACAATAAATTATGAAATATAAAAATAAAATAAAATAAAATAAAATAAAATAATAAAATAATAAAAAAAAAAAAAAGAAACAATAAAAATTATAAATTATTAAAATTTCCAAATTATGATAAATTGTTTCCACCCATTTCACAACAAGATTTTTTTTTTTTAATTATTTTTTAATTTTTTTTTAATTTTTTTTTTTTTTAAAATTTTGTTTTGTGTTTTTTTTTTTTTTTTTTTTTTTTATTTTCATTTTAATATCCAAACATTTAAAATATAAAATATTAAATAAAATGGTCAAAACAGAATTATTTATGAGCACTGTCGCTGGTAACCTTCAAGTTAAAAAGGACCAACAAGCAATTAAAAATTTATTGGAAGCAAAGAAAATCGAATACGTTGGTATGTATATTTTATTTTTGATGGTACAAAATAAAATAAAATAAAAAAAAAAAAGATCTTAAACTAAAACCAATTTTTTCTCATTTTTAATCCTTTCAGAATATGATGTTGCAAGTGATTTAGAAAAAAGAGAATATATGAAAAAAGTCAGTGGTAAAACTGTTTTACCACAACTCTTCATTAATGGCAAATTCGCAGGTGTAGGTATCATTCATCACAAAATAAGATCTTTATCGTTATTTAACTTTTTTTTTTTTTTTTTTTAAAAAAAAAAAAAAAGAATAAATACTAATGATGCACTTTATTATTATTATTTTAAAATATTACAGACAGTCGAAGAACTTTTAGATTTAGAAGAAGATAATAAATTCATTGAATTATTCAAATAAATAAACGAATGTAAAATAGAATAAACTTTTTATCCATATTTTGGAGATTTTTCTTTTTTATTTTTTAAAAAAATTATAATTATACACTTTATTTTTATTACTTTTTTTTTCTATTTTTATACAAAGAAAAAAATTTATGCAAAGGTTTTTTTATTTTATATTATTGCTATTATTATTATTATTATTATTATTATTATTATTATTATTATTATTATTATTATTATTATTTTTTATTTTATATGTATATATTTATGAAAAGATATTTATTTATTTTAGTCAGTTTTGTTGAATTGGGATATTTATTTAGTCTGATAATTCTACAGCATCACCTTCATCAAAACTATCACCTAAAGTTGAACAAGAATCTGAATGTTTTATATTACCTCTCATTGGTACACCAGAATAAATTGGTGGTGCATTTGGATCATATGGTTCGTCATCGGAATTATTTATATTATTATTATTATTATTATCATCATTGATATTTGGATTATTTGTAGATTTATTTAAATTTATAGAACGTGAGGTTGAAGCAGAAAAAGAAGATGGTTGTACATTATTAAAATTATTAACACTATTATTACGAGTATTATTTGGTGGTGGTACATAGGTATCAGGTACAGATTGTTGTAAAAGTGGTGGACCACCAAATATTCTATCGAAATTTTGAATGATAGTTGTTACGACCATATTACCCAAAGCAATATCTTCAAGAACGACATCAGTTTGACAAATTAAAATGTTTGGACCAATGACAGTAGCCAAATTTGCAGGACCCATCTTTGATTTTGGTTGAGATGCGATTTGACTTAAAAGATGAATTAAATGATGTAATAATGTGTAATAATGTTTTGGTAGGGAGGAGAGAATCTTTGAAATCTTATCGACTCTTTGATTTTGGTCTTCAATGTTGCATGTGTCGATAAGCTCATTATAACGACTATAGGTTAATAATGGCTCAGGTTGAAGTTCTCTAAGATATAATTTAACAAGATTACAAACCACATGGATATCCAAAATCTCAGAGAGATTGTATTCTTTACCTTCGTCGATTTTTTGTTTATATTCGTAGATGATTCTCTTGGTACCAGAGAGACGGAATAAACCCTCCTCTGTTGCGATATGATTTCTGATGGCTTGGAATGCCCTAACGATGAACCATGGTAATGTTGAGCCTTCTCTATTCAAAAGTACGGAAAGATCCTCGCCAAAACATTTGGTTTTTGACAAGGAGTCCGCTTGTTGTTTCTGTGGTGAAACCATCATACTAATACGTACTTTTGATTTCTCCAATTCTGCTTTTCTCTTCTCAACGTATAGACGATACTCGTAGATATCCGGTATCATTTGTGCCAACCATCTGTATCCCTTTTGAAAGAATGTATGATAACTATCCAAATAGTCACAAAGTTTCTCAACTGTTTCAAACTCTGTGATCACATTGGTATCACGTAATAAACATGTAGTATCAATTCCAACACGTTCAAAATTTGTACGTAATCTTTCACATTCCTCTTCACTCTCTTGAATCTTTGGTGGTTTAACATTCTTTTGTTTTCTTAAATTTGCCAACTCTGATAAATGTGCATCAAATGCAACTCTAACTCTATCATATTCTCTCTTTGATTCTTTTGCTTGTTTTAATTCAGTTTTAATAATTGATTTTAATGGATCACTAACATCATTAATTAATGATGAATTCTATAATAATAATAATAATAATAATAATAATAATAATAATAATAATAATAATAATAATAATAATAATTATAATAAAAAGTTAGAAATATATTTCATAAATATATTAAATATATATTTTTTTACATACAAGTTTTGATTTTAAATCTTCAAAACCAGCTTGAAATTCACCAATTTTTGATAAAATACCAGAAAGAATAACTAAATCACTCTGATTATCTCTAACATGAACACTATAATCAAGGAAATTATCAGCTAATTCTGTACCATCTTGAATTGATACACCAGAACTTAAAGTTTCCTTTTCAACTGATTTTGTTAATTTTCTGAGGAAATCTTTTGTTTCTGTTGTTTTCTATTATTAAATTTAAAATTAATTTTTTAATGGGGGGGGGGGGGGGAGTTAGTCATTTATTTTATTTTATTTTTTTATTTTCTGAAATTATTTTTAAAAATAAAAAAAATAAAAAAATCTTTTTTTTTTTATTTTTTTTTTTTTTTCAAAGCAAACCAATTAAAATAAAATAAAATAAAATAAAATAAAATATAATACCTTTTCTAATTCTTTCATCTCATCTGGTTCAAGAGTATTTTCTCTTTTTGCAGTTTTTTCCATAACATTTTGTTTTGCTGTTATGATTTTGGCTTTAAAATTTTTCATTTTTTGATGTTTATGCCTAAAACGAAAAAAAGTGGTGGTGCGATTTTAATTTATTTTATTATTTTCTTTATTATTTTATTTTGTATTTTGTATTTTTTTTTTTTTATTGTGGAGTGGGTTTTATTTTAATACAAATATATAAAGAGTTATAACAATATAAACCGGAAAAAAAAAAAAAAAAGATAGTATACAATTAGATGGGAAAAAGTTTTTTGAAAAAAAAAGAAAAAAAAAAAAAGAAAAAAAAAAACTAAAAAAAAAAGAAAATTGATTTTTTTTCAAATAAAAATTTTTAAAAAAAAAAATAAAAAAAAAGAAAAAAAAATAAAAAAAAAAATTTTGCAACTAATCAGTTTGTGGGTTTGGCCAAAATTTTTTTTTTCTATCTGACCAAAACAACCTCTCTTTTTTTAAGATTTTCAAATAATACAAATATTATAAATTATGATATTAGAGATAAAATGGAAAAAAAAAAAAAAAAAAAAAAAAAAAAAATTATTGTGTTGGTATTATACAAAAAAAAAAAAAAAAAATTTGGAAAAATTGGAAAAAAAAAAAACAAATAGGAAAAATTGGAAAAAAAAAAAAATCCATTATTCTTTTTCTCGACTTTAGCATTACTGATCTCAAACCTATCTAAGTAGTTAACCATCCCCTAAAAGATAATAGATTACTCTTTATTTCCTTTATTTTGGGTTTACCATTTTAATTTTTATTTTTTTTTTATTTTTTTTAATTTCAAATAAATAGTTGTAACCAAATTAAAAAAAGATAATAAAATTTAAATAGTTTTTCATTTTTTTTTTTTTTTTTTTTTTTTTTTAAATTTACTATTTTATTTATCTCTTTTTATTTTTTGTATTCTTTTATTTTTATTTATTTTTTTTCCACTTTTACTTCTTTATAGGTTTTAATAAAGAACAAATCAGGGGCTATAAATTTTTTTTTTTTTTTTTCATTTATTTTCCTTTGGGACTATTTTTACTTTGTTGCCATTATTATTAAATTTGGATTTTCTTCACCAATATTAATAAGATTATTATTATTATTATTATTATTATTATTATTATTATTATTATTATTTGTATTAGTGGTATTTGAATTATTTGTATTTGTATTTGTATTTGTATTATTTGTATTATTATTATCATTAATTGCTTTAAATAAACTAATTGCTTCACGTATTTTTGAAAATTCTAAACAAAAAGTTTGAACTTCACAGAAAAGATTTTTAATATTTATAATATTATTACGAATTAATGATTGAATGAAAACACAAACCAAACGAACAGATCTTTGTTGCATTGCTTTATCTTTGATATTGTTACAAGAGTCGATACAATTCGTTATGTACATTGGAATGAAATGAGGGGGTAAATCAACGGTTGCCAATGCATTTACAACCTCCATTGAACGAAAATTCATTTCCATAGAGATTAAAGTTTGAAAATGATCTTTAAAATCTGGTGAATTAATTAATTTCAAAAGGGTATCAATTGCAACTTGAGTATTATTCTCTACTAAAAATGGTAAATTCTTTGGTGTCAATCCAGAATAGTATGCTAATTTAGGGTCAATATCCATTTCATTTTTAATTTGTAGAATTTGACTCTTCTTTAATCTCCCTTTAATTGCTTTTGTCATTAAATCTCTAACTATTTTTTTTGAGTTATAACTTGTTGTTGTTGTTGGTGATGGTATTAATATTGTTGTAGGTGCTGATGTTGCTGTTGCTGCTATTGTTGCTGCTACTGTTGATGACATTGGATTCGATAATAATAATCCATGATTAATTGAAGGATTTATCCAAGTTGTCTTTTTTTTTTTTTTTTTTTTTTTTTTTTTTTTTATATGTATATAAAGAATTTGAATTGTTGATATTAGTCATCCCTTAATGTTTAATGGTGATGTTTTTATATAATATTAATAATTAAAATGAATACCTACGGTTACAGGGTTAAATGATGGTGGTTCAGCCCTTTTAAAACGTGGTTCAAATGAAAAGAAACTTAATTCTTCACTATTTATATCATGGTTTTTAATTGTATTTAATGAAGGGTTTGATTGTTGTGTATTAATGGTTGTATTTGTTGTTGTTGTCGCTGTAGGTGTATTGGTTGTTGTTGTAGTAGTGGATGGTAATTGGAATAATATATTTTGAGAGATACCGATACTCCTAAATGACGGAAAACAATGATTTGGTAATCTTTCTAAATAAAAATTCTTATATTCTTTTAATGATGATTTTGATATTGATATATTTGGTAATGTGATATTTGTAGTTGCTGTAGTTGTTGTTGTTGTTGTAGTTGTGGTTGTGTTCGCTGTATTATTCATACCTATATTTATAATTTCTTTTGGTGTTTTTTTGGAAAACTAATTTTAAAATTAATAAAAAAAAAAAAAAAAAAAAAAAAAAAAAACTATCTGAAAAATCATAATAAAACATACATCTTTTGGTAAATTTGTTAAAAATAAAGGCAAAATTTGTTTTTCTATTGGATTAAAAAGTGGTGAAGAGATTGATGAATCAATCTGTTTTTCAAGTTCATCTATAAATATTGGTAGAAATGGATTAAATGCAATTGGATAATCATTTACATTTTCAATGATTGTATTGGTTGTCGATGTTGGTGATGATGATGGTATAGTAGTATTTGTTGTAGTATTGGTATATGATGAAGTTGACGTTGATGATGTTGATGAAGATGGTGATATAGCTTGTGATGTTGATGATGGTGTGTTTTGTTGTAATGTTGTGTTGGTTGGTACTGTTGAAGAAGAGAAAGATGGTGATGATGTATTATTATTACTATTATTATGTTCAGTTGTTGTTGTTGTTGTTGTTGAAGATGGTGTTAATATTGAAGAAGATGATAATGAATTTGATGAAAGTATTGAAGAGTCTGGTTTATATAAACTAAATAAAATATAAAATCCAATTAATCTTTGACTTGGTATCCTTATAAATCCATCTTTTATAATTGTATAAATTGCACATCCAACTTTAAAATGATCGTTTTTACTAAATGTTCTATAAAATGTGGTTGCGATTGTCTCAAATGGTTTATCACTTTCATCCAATAATGATAAAAGTGTAGCTAAATCTTTTGAATCAATCATTCGTTGACTTGCTATATAAATATATATATACACACTCTCTTGGTTGCGTGTATATTTTTTTTTTTTTTTTTTTTTTTTTTTTTTTTTTTTTTTTTTGTTGATTTTTATATTATACAATTATTTTTACCACAAAAATGACAATAAATTTAGTTTAAATAAAATAAATAAATAAATAGTTTTTTTTTTTTTTTAAATTGGTGATTGGTGATTTTTTGTTTTTGGGTTTTTGTTGGTTGTTTTTTATTGGTGAAGGTAAAGGTTTTTTTTTTTTTTTTTAAACCCAATTGGTTTTTTAAATAATTGGTTTTTTTATATTTTCCATTTTAAAATGATAGGC
Source organism: Dictyostelium discoideum AX4 (assembly GCF_000004695.1). Classification (NCBI taxonomy): domain Eukaryota; phylum Evosea; class Eumycetozoa; order Dictyosteliales; family Dictyosteliaceae; genus Dictyostelium; species Dictyostelium discoideum. The sequence goes on along the minus strand of NC_007089.4, from coordinate 1,507,184 downwards.
TTAATAATAAAAAAAAAAAAAAAAAAAAAAAAAATTAAAAAATAAAAAAAAATTTTGGAAATGAAAAAAAAAAAAAAAAAAAAAAAAAAAATTTGAAAAATTTGAAATTAATTTTATTTAGGGCAATCAAATCTATTTTTTATGGAATTAAAAAAAAAAAAAAAATTTAAAACGAATAAAATAATTTATATTTTTAAATCTTTATTTATTTTATTAAGTGTTGATCGCACCAAAATTAATTTCCACATTTGTTTAGGAAAAGAAAAAAAAAATAAAAAAAAATAAAAAAAAAATAAACCAAAAATTCGTAATTTTATTCTATTAATAGATAGGTTCATTATTTTTATGTATAAATATATATTAAAAGTTTAATACAATGTATTTGTATAAATTTTATTGAATTTTTTAATTTTCTTTTTATTTTTAAATTGTTTTTATCGTTTTGTGTTTTTCGTTACTATTGTTTTATTTTTTTATTATTATAATTTGTTATTATCTTCTATCTCTACTGCTTCTACCACTACCACTACCACTACTACTACTAGTACTACTACTGCCGCTGCTGTTATTATTTTCTCTATATTTTGAATCATGAGAAGATGATGAGGAGGAAGATCTGTAAGAGCTATCTCTTTCTTTACCATTACTATCCTTATAGTCTCTATCACTACTACCTCTACTACGACCACTATCTCTATCACTGCTACTTCTATTGGAATCTCTGCTTCTATTATCTTTGGAGTCTCTATCTCTATTATCTTTTGAATCACGACCGTCTCTTGAATCACGGTCATTTTCTCTATCTCTACCACTTCTACTACTACTATCTTTGTAGTCTCTATCTCTATCCCTTTCTCTTTCTCTATCCCTATCCCTTTCTCTATCCCTATCTTTGTAATCTCTATCTCTATCTTTTTCTCTATTACTGTCTCTATCTCTATCTCTATCCCTATCTCTATCTCTGCTGTCTTTATAATCTCTATCTCTATCTCTTTCTCTTTCCCTTTCTCTGTCCCTGTCCTTTTCTCTATCTCTATCTCTGTCTCTATCTCTATCTCTACTTCCATCTTTATAATCAGATTTTGTATTACTTTCATATTTTCTATCTTTATTTTCGTTATTATATTCTTTAGTGTAACCACCTCTTCCGTAGTATTGTTGTTGCTGTTGTTGCTGTTGTTCGTAATATTGTTGAGCATAAGGATCATAATATGGATATTGAGTGGCTGCTGCACCATTATAATGATAATTTGGATCAACATTACCATTATAATATTTAAGGTGTTGTTGTTGTTGTTGTTGTTGTTGTTGTTGTTGTTGTTGTTGTTGTTGTTGTTGTTGTTGTTGTTGTTGTTGTTGTTGTTGTTGTTGATGTTGCATTGTTGGGTGTTGTTGTTGTTGGTAGTAATTATTAAATTTTGGTTTATGTTGATATGGTTGTTGATGTGATTGTTGGTGTGAGTCAATATTTGTA
>NC_007089.4:1480710-1490710 GCF_000004695.1 Dictyostelium discoideum AX4 | reverse complement strand
TTGTGTTAGAATTACAAAAAGATTGACCATGTTTTTCCAAAAAAAAAAAAAAAAAAAAAAAAAAAAAAAAAAAAAAAATTAATAATTAATAATTAGAAATTAAAAAAAAAATAAATAAAAAAATAAAAAAATAAAAAATCAAATAAAATATTAGTAGTTTTATTAATAAAAAATTAATAATAATTTATTTATTTATTTTTTTTTTTTTAAAATAACAATTTTTTTTATTAACAATAGATATGAAAACCCTTGGAGTATTTTATTATTTTGTAATTTTTTTTCTTCTTGGTTCAATGGATTTAATGTTTAAATTATCAATTTTACTTGCAAGGATGTAGTCATTTTCTGTTAAGTCATTAATGAAATGAGTGTAAATTGTAATTTTAAAATTCCAAAAAGATTCTATCAAAACGATTTTTGTAAGTAGAAAAGTAAATGTTAGGTAAACCAATAAATATTAAAATTTTTTTTTTAAAAAAAAAAAAAAAAAAAAAAAAAAAAAAAAAAAACATACCAATTGAAATATCAGGATGATGTCCTTCTTCATCAGCAATCTTTGAAATATCATTCAAATATTCAACACTTTTGGAAAAAGGAATTTTCCAATTTCTAAAAATCTAAAAAAAAGAAAAAATTGATATCAATAAAATAAATAAAAAATAATATTATTAATGGTTTTCCATTTTAATTTGGTTTTTTTTTTTTTTTTTCCATACATACTTTTTTACTGTCATCACTTAATTTCCAATCTTTAAAAAAAATTTATTAGCTTATGTCTACAGCTCTATTATAATTAAAATTATTTTCTTACCTTTGTCAATATTTTTCAATAAAGATATTTTTGAATTAAAATCTAATGGTGGGATTCCACCTTCACTGTTTATAAAAAAAAAAAAAAAAAAATTTGTAAAATTAGGGGTGTGGGTTAGTGTGGTTAATTTCAATGTAAATAAAAGAAATTTTAAAAATTCCAAACGAGCATGTGGTTAAGTAAAGGGTGGATGGTTTGGGTAAGTTTTTTTGAGGGACTTTAAAAATAATAAAAAAAATAATTAAAAAAAAAAAAAATAAAAAAATTAAGGTAATAATTAAATAAATAATTAAAATTAAACAATATAAAATTAAAATAAAACTTTACCATGGTTGACAATGTTTTTTTGATAAATCTACTTTTTCATCAATATTTGTTTCTTTATTTGTGTTATTTGATATTGATGACGAACAAAAAGCATTTATGTTCATAATATTGTTGTTATTTTCTTGTACAACAAACAAACGGGTTTTGTTATTTGATTTTAAATTTCTTAAATTGGGCAAATAAGCACTTAAAATTTTGCAGTTATTCTTTAATTTCAAAGAAGTTAAAACTTTCATTTTCTTTTATTTTTATTTTTTTTTAATTTTTTCTTTTTTTTTTTTTTTTTTTATGAAAATTTTCTTTTTTTTTTTTTTTTTTTTTTTTTTTTTTTTTTTTTTTGAAATTAAAAAAATAATTTTAAAATTTTTTTTTTTTTTATTTTTAAATATCAAAAAAAAAAACTCAAAAAATAATAGAGTATACACAATTTATTATTATTTGATCATTGTAATTATATTATAAATTTATACTCATTTATTGGTTTGATTGTGTACATATAAAAAGTTATTAAATAAATAAATAATAATAATAATAATAATAACAATATTAATAATAATAATAAAATATATTTTAAAAAAAAAATAAAAATAAAATAAAAATATTTGTACATAATAAAATCTACGACAATAATAATAGTTAAAATAATAAAATGTCAGATCAAATAACAGTTGATGAGTTATGGGCAGAATGTGAACAAACTTTCGAAGATCTTTTCCTCAATTTGAAAAAAGGTTTATCAAGAAAACGTTATATGGAGATTTATACGTATGTATCTAATTTTTTTTTTTTTTTTTTTTTTTTTAAAAAATTCAAGTTAAAGTGGACAATTTATACTGACTCAATTTAAAATAATAATTATAATCAAAAACAGCAAAATATACAATTATTGTTCATCTGCCAATGAAAAAGCTCTTATTGATTTTTATATTCCAAAAGTAAAGGTTTTAGTTGCTCAAAAAGCAGTAGAAATCATGTCAGTATGTATCTTTTTAATTAATATAATTTACTCAAATAATCATATAAAATTTTCAATGTTGGTTGCCATTGTTATTCTTCCTTTTTTCTTTTTTTTTTTTCCCCGCAATTCTCAAAATTCATAAAAAAATTTTGAAAAAAAAAAAAAAAAAATTTTAAAAAAAAAAAAAAAAAAATGAAAATTGTAGATTTTCTTGGAATCCATCAAAGTATTAATATCTTTTCTTTAAATTTATGATTATTATTTTTATAGAGATCAGAATCATATCCAAATGATGCCTTATTATTATTTTTCAGAAATCAATGGAATGAGTGGAAGATGTCAAGTAATGTTTTAAAGAATCTTTTATCACCAGTTGTAAGTTTTTTTAATATTTCCTCACCTTATTGAACTTGCATTAATTTTTTTCTTTTTTTTTATTTATTTATTTCATTACTGATTAATTATTTTAGAATAAAATTCATTCAAGTGATAAAAAAACAACAAGTTCATCAGCAAATCAAAATGAATCAGTTGTTTATTCAGATACTCTTAATTCATGGAGAGAGACAGCATTCAATCCATTAAAAAACAAACTATCTGTTTCATTACTCCAAATTATTAAAAACGATAGAACTGGTTTCTCAACAAATCTCCAAGTTTTAAGTGATTCACTTGAATGTTATGGTAATTATTGTTATTTTAAATCTCTTTTTTTTTTTTTTTTTTTTTTTTTTTTAGAGAATTATTAATTTTTTATTTATTTTTATTTTTTATTTAATTTTAGTTCAACTTGGACCAGAAAAGAATAAATTAGAAATTTATCAATCATGTTTTGAACAACAATTCCTTCAAGAAACAGAGACATTTTATAAAGCAGAATCAGCAGATTTCATTGAAAAGAATGGTGTTTGTGAATATATGAGACACGTTTACAATCGTATTGAACAAGAGACCAATCGTGTCAATCAATACATGCCGATCAGCACATTAGAAAAATTAACAAAGATCTTAAACAATGTTTTAATTAGCAATTACAAGGAACAATTCGCCAGTAAATTCCTTGACATTTTAATTGAAGATAAGAGCAGTGATCTCGTTATGATGTACTCACTTTTATCTCGTGTCAATCATCTTACCCCATTAAAGAACATCTTCTCTGATTTCATTAAATCCGAGGGTCTCAAAGAGATTGAGAGTAATTTGAAGGAGGCACAAGAAAAACCTCAAGTTCTCATCTCTATCCTCCTCAAGATCTACAGTCGTTTCAATATTATGATCAAAGAATGCTATGGTAATGATACTGACTTCACCACTGCTATGGATAAATCATTCTCTATACTCGTAAATGAAAATCCAGCATCTTACGATCCAAAGAAAAAGGAAAGCAATATTCCAGTCGTCTTATCCAAATTCTGTGATCAAATTCTTAGAAAAGGTCCACATCACATCAGTGATGAGGCCGAGTTGGAAAAGAAACTTACTGAGGCAGTTTGTCTCTTCAAATACCTTCCAGATAAGGATATTTTCATGCTCAACTATCAAAAAATGCTTTCAAAGAGATTGGTAGAAGATCTTTCTGCAAGTGAGGATGCTGAAACTCTCATGATTAACAAACTCAAAAATTATCAAGGTTTCGATTATTGTACTAAATTAACAAGAATGATTACTGATATGAGACTTTGTAAAGATATTAATATAAATTTCCAAAATCATTTAAATGAAAAGAGTTTAACTTTACCATGTATGTTAATTTATATTTATAAAAAAAAAAAAAAAAAAAAAACAATCAATAATAATAATTGATAATTTTCTTTTATTTATCACTAATTCCTTTTCCTTTTTATTACCAATAATAGACCAATTCAACTTTTATGTTTTAACTAATGGTTCATGGACACTTACAAATAAACAAACAGCAACTCCATTCAAACCACCAAGTGAAATGTTATCAAGTATTACATATTTCGAATCTTTCTACAAAAAAAGTTACCAAGGTAGAGTTTTAACTTTCCTTTACGATTTTTCAAGAGCTGATGTTGACTCAAGACAAGCCAAAGGAAAAATATATAAACTTACAGTAAGTTATTAACAAGAAGAAAAAAAAATATATATCTTTGATCATTAAATCTAATACATTTTTTTTTTTTTATTATCTTTTTTAATATAGACTACAGCATACCAAATGGCAATTTTATTAATGTTTAATGGAGCAGATAAGATTACTAGATTCCTTATTAATGATACAATTGGTTTAGATGAAACATCAATTCGTCTTCCATTATTAGCTTTAATCAAAACAGGTATTATTGAGTGTTCAGAACCAAGCTTCAAGAATTGGAACAACGATACTGAATTCACTGTAAATTCTAAATTCAGTTCAAAGAAGATGAAGGTCAGCTGTAATATTGCTGTTCAAATTGGTGAAACTAAACAATCAGAAGGTCAACAAACTGTCAGCGAACAAGAAATTGAAAAAGAACGTTTCTTCAAACTTCAAGCTGCCATTGTACGTATTATGAAATCTAAAAAGACAATGACTCACAATGATCTCACTGTGGAAACTACCACTCAAGTCAGCAAATGGTTCACACCAAAGATCACTGCCATTAAAAAGGCGATCGAATACCTCATCGACCAAGAATACATTAGAAGAACTACTGATGATAATCCATCTGCAAGAAAATATGAATATATGGCTTAAAAAAAAAAAAAAAACAAATCAAATCAAAACAAATCAAATCAAATCAAAACAAAACAACAAAAAAAAAAAAATAACAAAACAAAACAAAACAAAACAAAACAAAACAAAACAAAACAAAACAAAACAAAACAAATTCAAAAAACAAAAAAAATTAATGCAATCATTCAACCAGTCATAAAACAAACTAATATTAAAAACCAATATAGTTCTTTTTTTTTTTCGTCATATTAAATTGTTACCATTAAAAATAAAAAATAAAAAAAAAATAAATAAATAAAATCAACATCAAATAGTATTTTTTTTTTTAAATATGATTAAATATAATGATATTATATTTAAACAAAAAATTCACAATTTTTAATTATATTTACCATTTAAAAAAAAAATAAAAAAATAAATACCCTTTATATGGCGAATTTCGAAATATTTTCATAAATTTGGCTGGATATTAATCCATAGTTTTTTTGTTTATTTTATAAATTGATTTTCTAACAATAATAAAAAAAAAAAAAAAAGAATTCAAAACTAATTTGAAATAATAAATAAACAAATAAAAATAATAAAAATAGTTGAGTAGTTCAAAAATTATTTATTTTTTTTTATTTTTTTTTTTGTATAATAGTTTTGTGTAATTGACAAAATTAATAATAAAAAAAAAACTTTTTTTTTTATTAACCAGGGTTAAACAGCAAACCAAATTTTATCATTTTTAAATACTTATATTATTATTATTATTATTGTTGTTGTTGTTGTTTTAAAATTTGTTGTTGAGTATATTCCCATATTACAATTGAACCAGATACATGAACATTTAAACTTCTAATTTGACCAAGTTGTTCAATTTCTACTGCATAGTCGATTATTGATAAGTATTCAGCAGGTATACCATTTTGCTCTTGTCCTAAAAGTAACAAACATTTATTTGGAAATTGGAAACTTGATAATCTTTTACTTTGACTTGTTTGTTCAACACCAAGGATCGAATAACCTTGTTTCTTTTTAAGTTTTAAATAATCCAATAAATTTGGTTTGGTGACTTCAATTGTTGGTACCCATTTTTCAGCAGATACACTAACACGTTGAAATTGAGGATCACTTAAAAGTTTATTATTTGGAATGGCAACTTCCTCAACATTGAAAATTTCACATGTTCTAATTAAACCTGCAATATTTGGGGTGTTTTCAATTAAAGTACCACAAACAATAATTGATTGTCTTGATTTCTTAGAATTCTTTGAATTACTATTACCACTTGAGATTTGGTGATGTTCTTCCAATTTGTTAACCCATTGCCATGGTGTAATTCTTCTTTGGAAATCTAAAATATCTTCTTCAGTGGATGAAGGAATATTAGAAGTTTCTGAATTAATAATAGTCTCTGATTGTTGTTGTTGTTGTTGTTGTTGTTGTTGTTGTTGTTGTTGTTGTTGTTGTTGTTGTTGTTGTTGTTGTTGTTGTTGTTGTTGTTGTTGTTGTTGTTGTTGTTGTTGTTGTTCTTCAGATTTTGATAATGCAGATGTTGGAACGATTGGTTGTTGGATTTGATTATTTTGGAATGAAACTTGAAAATCTTTAATTAATCTCTTTGAAATATCCAATAATGACATTGGGATAACAGAATCATCTAAAACTGATAAATTTGAATAATCATCATCTTGTTGTTGTTGTTGCTTTTCACTTTCTTCAATACCATCATCTGCATCATCATTATTATTATTATTTGAATCAATGGTTGATGATGTTGTAAATATATTATCAGCTAAAGTCTTTTTCAATGGGTCATCATTTTGAATAAATAATGTTTGCTTTTCTCTTAATCTCTTTTGAATTTTATGTGTATCCAAATAATTGTATAATGAAAGTATAAATTGATTATCATTAAATTGTTGTAAAATTTTAAATTCTAATAATAAAAAAATGAAATAAAAAAAAAAATGTTAATTTTTAGTAATAAATATTTAAAATAAAGGATAAAGGTTTTAAAAAACTAAATACAAACTCTTATTAATAATTGAATAAATTGCTAATTGAGAAGTTGTTCTAACAGCATGATGGAAATCAGTTGACCAAGGTAAAATTGTTTTAAATAAATTAATAACACAATCTTGATAATGATCTTGATAATTATTTAAAAGATAGTAGAGAAAAGTTGAAGAGATAATGATTAAAGATGCAGATATTTGATAGTCTGCATTAATTGATAATTCCATTCTATTAATTAATTGTTGATTGGTAATTTGAATATTTGGTGATTTAATTAAAACATTTACAATAAATAATTGAATCAAGTATCTAACATTACCATGATTCTTTAACTCTAAAGTTTTCCACATTAAATCTGAAACCTTTTCATATAGATCATTTGATTCACCACCACTAGTAAATGAAACTATATGAGTTAATGAACAAAGAGTTCTCCAAAGTTTACATTTAATTTTGTTTAATCTACTTTGTTGTGAATATTCTCTCTTTGAAAGTTCACCTTTAAAATTTAATTGCAATAATTCTAATAATAATGTTTCAACAAATGGTTTACATTCTTTTGATTCTAATTGTGAAACAAACCATCTAATAATATAACCATGATTATTAAATAATTGTTTAGATTCCAAACTATTATTATTATTATTATTATTATTATTATTATTATTATTATTATTATTATTATTATTATTATTATTATTATTATTATTATTATTATTATTATTATTATTATTATTATTATTATTATTATTATCTTCAGTTATATTTTCATAATCATCTTCTAAAATTAATTGATCTTCACTTGTTAATAAACAAAGATCCATAATTTCATTTAAAAATATTGGTAAAGTATTTGTTTTCTTTGACCAAATTCCACAACAATGACTCAAAAGACCACAACTGATTCTAGCAGATTCACCCCAATCGCCAAGTGTTTGTTTTAAATATTCTTTAATCAAAGGGATTGTAACTGGATTTTCAAATAATACAGAGTTAAATAATAGATTTGTAAAGGCAACACATAAATTATTTGGTTTTCTATTACTATCTGAAAAAGCTAAATATGATTGTTTAAATAATTGGTTCATATATTCTTCATTTGATGTGATTAAATTTGTATCATCTTGTTTTTTGTTTGCAGAAATTACAATTGATAAACATTCAAAGATTGGAATTAATACTGAACCTGTTGCATTATCTAATGCTGAAATTGCTAAATCAAAAGTTTTTTCTTGATCATAGCTAAATGTTGATGATGATGATGATGATGAATTTGAATATAATATTGAATGAATACAAGTCCATTTATATTGAATGGATTTTGGTAGAATGAATGAAATTGTTGAATCAAATTTATATCTTGGTTCTAATTCTAAAAGTTTTTTAATTAAAATTTCTTGTTCCTCTATTGTACATCCTTCACTACCATTATATTGTCTAGATTGAATCCAAACTAATAATACAATAGTTATTCCTTTAAGATCTAATGATTTAGAATCTAATAAAAGATTTTGCATTTCAATAAATAATTTTTGATTTGTATTATTGAATTTTTTAATAATTCTAATTATTGATTCCATAGTTTTAAAGTGATCAATAATTTTCTCTGAATCTTCTTTTGAAAGTATTGTTTGATTATTATTAATATTATTATTATTTAAAAATATATATTCTTTTACTAAATTAACTAAAATCTCTTTAAATGGTGAAAGTTTTTCAATAATATTACAATTTAAAAGTTGTTGTTGTGATAGTTCATCCAAAATACAATTTAAAAATAATAATAATCTGGTTTTCTTTTTAGTTGATGATAAATTTAATAATGGTAAAATTGTTGAAATAATATAATCATTAATTTCATTATCTAAACAAATTGAAAGTATTCTCGATAAACCTTGTAAATTTTCTTTTTCAATTTGATATGACTCAATATTATTATCAATTTCTTTTTGTTGTTCTTTTTCTTCTTTTTCTTCTTCTTCTTTAAATAAATTATTTGTTGATTTAATTAAATTATTTATAAACCAATTATTATTAGTTGAATTTAACCAATTTTTAAAGTCTTTAGTATTAGTCATTTCATTTGGTAATAAGGATAAAATTTTTGAAATTTGAGAGAATGATAAATTTTGTTGAGTAGTTGAAATGTTTAAAGATTTTATGAAATTTGAAACTTGTTGATATAATTCATTATTATCATTTTGAATTGGATGACAAGTTAAAATTGATCTTAATTGTTCAAAAAGGATTGTAGTTGGAGTTAATTTTAATTTTGAAACCAATGGTGATAAAGTTGAAATGAAGAAAATTATAGTTTTAATTTCTTGGATTGATTTACTTGTAAATTGTAAAAGCACTTCTAAATCACTGGTTGATTTAATACAATGATAGAAATAAGTTGATAATCTTTCACCCAATTCTTTATTTCTTTCCAACTCATATGGATTACTTAATTCATAGGCATCCAATGCTTTTAAAAGTGGTAATTGGAATTCAGAGAATTCGATTCCATAACCATTTAAATAAGGTACGATTGAAACATCAGCCAATGCATCTAAAATAACACGTTTCTTAATATTGATATTAATATGATTGAATCCTCTTAAATATAAAATTCTAATCCAAAAATAAATTGATGTTGGATTTGAATATTGTGTGAAATTATCGTCAAGTTTTACATTTGCAGAGAGATTATGAATTTGAACCCATACTGGTATGAATAAATGTGATTTTGTCTCATCAAAACATTCATACAATGAAAAGAAAAGATTCCATTGTTTTTGTTCCCAATTCTTTGGTAATTGATTCTTCCATAACATTGATGGTAATGCAACAGTATTTTTCAATAAATGAATTGCTTGTTTTCTTGGTAATGAATCTTTATCAATTAATGATTCAAATAAAATATTCCAATATTCAACTTTTTCAATTATATTAAAAATTGGTTCAATTTGTTTTACTTCTTCTTCTCCTTCTTCTTGTTGTTGTTGTTGTTGTTGTTGTTGTTGTTGTTTTTGTTGTTTATTTGATTTTTTCTTTAAATTAAATAATAAACAATCAAAATAACATTGATGGAAAAAGAAACATAATTTTAATCTTTCATTAATATCTTTTTGTTTAACAATTGCATTCCATAATAATTTTAACCAATTTGTTTGATATAATGATTTTAATATTTGATTATTTTCAATTATTGAAACGTTATTTTTATCTAATAAAA